>NC_088222.1:54570458-54672958 GCF_036934945.1 Oncorhynchus masou masou
CTCAAAGACCACGAGCTGTTTACACACATTGGTCAGGATATCCTGTTTTTATTTACTCTCATTGAGTCCCTTGTTAACAGTGTTTTTTAGGGTCGCTCTGACTGGTTATCCCAAACCGTTTTCCCCCTGGGGGTTTGAGACCTCTGGTATCAGCCAGATTCTGTTGCTTTAGCCAGGCAACCTACCGCTCCCCAGATTCAATATTGATAATTCAGTTGATATATCGCTTATATGCCGTGACTATCAGTTTAGTGCATATATGCCTGATGCAAATATACTGTATGTGTGGGTATGGCTAGGGTTACAAAATTCTGTTAACATTCTCAAAATTCCCTGGTTTTCCACAAATCCTGGTTGGAAGATTCCTGGAATTAACAGGGAATAAACAGGAAATCCAGAATCCTCCAAGCATGGAATTCTGGAAAACCAGACAATTTTGGGAAAGTTGGCAAGATTTTGCAACCTTAGCCATGACCAAACTGTATCTTTGCATCAGGAATATATGCACTAAGCTGATAATCTATATTAGACCTTTGAATAAAAAAATTCCACTATGGGGTCCGCCCCAGCATCCTCCTCTGTATCTCCCGCTGGTAAGTCTCTAATCAGTCGCAGCCACATCTCTGTAGAATAATCTAGAATATCTCAGCGCCTCACCCTTGCCTTCCGCCATTAAATAATCATCAGCTTTTCATTTTGCATGTAGCTCTTTATGTTACCCTTCTTCAACAGAAGTCTGCAACTGCTTCTGATATCTCCCTGAAAGGGCTTTCAAATCGTAGAGCTGGAATGGCTCCTCTTGCTGCATTAAATTGGCTAAGTGGTGCTGTGTGTGCATGCGTGTGTGCATGCGTGTGTGCATGCGTGTGAGGTTCAATGAATGATTATGCTCCACTGCCCTCTTTGTATCCTGTTAGGGAAAGTGTGCGGTTTTATGTATGTGCATTCATGTGTGGAATCGATAGTTTGTCAGCTTTGTGTAAACTAGTAGCAGCTGCCATTGTACAGTGATGCCACCCTCTCTGAGTACTGTCACCACGGACCCAGCAAATGCAGAAGTGTTGACAGTACTACTTGTGTTGTATTGGTGTGCAGAGGGTTGTGATTGGGATGACATTTCCGCTCCATTTACTTCACATGTGGTCAAGCTATCCAGATATCTCAGTTTATCATCCTGTACACACAAGGTCCTGTTGCTGTGTCCTTCTACCATCTCCAGCAGTACATTTGTATTTTTCTCAGCTCTATAGGAAGTGTCGTTTACTTTGTTAACCTCGAAAGTCATATTATATATACACACAACTGATTCTTGAAGAATATAACTTATAAATGCCTCATGCACTTAGTTCAACTGTCATTCTCATCAGAACCTAAAATATGCGCTTTACTCCAATGTTTGTAAACAAAGTAAATGTAAACAAACACTGTATAGCCTCAAAACATGGTTAAAACTATAATATGGATATCATGGGTGATCGGTCCTTGTATCCATAGCTCTGATTTGAGAATGCTTACTTTTCTGCAACCCCATCACTCAAATTTTTACCGAAACAGTGGCAGGGGAGTGGCCTTTGTTAATTGCGGATTGCCCCTTTAAGATGGTTCTAAACTGGAGTACACAATGTGATCACTTGTCTATAAAACATAAAAACTGAGCTACCAGTGCCTCCATGTGGACATGTAATGAAGTACGTGTCTTTCTCCCTCAACGCTCTGCTTCAAAGAAAAAGTAGCAATTGGTCTATAAAGACATGCTTGATCTGCCAGACTGCCGCTGGGTCCCCTGTATTATACTAAAGCTTAGTGTACTGCCAAAAAGTAGGCTATGTTTTTTATATCATTTCTCAGATATCATACTACCTTAAGCTCGATATCTGTTTCTTTCTGTGCATCTATTGTGAACATTATACTCTTTGAAGGGAATGCAGAGAAAGATTCAGCCATTTAGTTGTTCAGATATAATCTCCATTTCTTTCTCTTAGCATGCTCCCTTTGCCCAGAGGCTTAAGGACAAGGCTCTGCGTCCGTGTGACTGCAGTACGAGTGGCCCAGCACTGTTCAACAGAGTGGAAAGGCCTCAGTAAATGAGCTGTCAGGATTTGACAGGCTCTTTCACCTGGGTGACTGTTGAGGGGGTCAAATTATTTTTGAGAGGAGTGGCATTGAGGCAGATGGAACGAGGGATCTGCTCATGATTGCCTTTTACTGCATGGTATAAGGAAAAACGTACTAAAGTACCCAAGGAAGGGTGGACTGAGTCGCCAGATATTCAACAGGATGATACTGTCCAAGATGAACATTTATATAAATTAATGAATGAAACGCATGATCTAATGGAAACGATTAGGGCTGTGGCGCTCATGAAATTTTGTCAAGACGAAAACTGTCATGTGGTAGACTAGTTGACCGCTAATTAACATAAACACATTTAGCATCTCTACAAGCCTACAAGCCACTGATGCGGACCTTTGGAATATTTTACTTTAAAAAGACTAATAAATCCATTTAATATAGCCTACACCAGCACAATAAATCCATGATTTATTGTAGGCAAGTCTAAAGAAACATGATATGAAGAAAATGTAGCCTATTTCAGAAGAACAGAATAGCATATTCTGAGTCGTCCTTATGTTTGGCCCTGATCTGATTATACCAAATGGCCGTGGTCTAAACTAGTTCATTTAGCAGACAAGATTTGCTTATAAATTCCGTGGCATTATTTTATAGTAAGAAGAATACCATTGAACATAGCTGAAATAAATATAAAGGATATTTTTCCCAGAATATTTCATAGGGCTATTCTGTGTTGAGTGGTTAACAAAGTGATCCTTTGAAACAGGTCCTCCTATATGCTTCATTTAGAGTTATTTGTACACTTTAGTTGTGATACAAACTTTAGGCTGTATGTTTTGATATCTAATAGGCCTACATTCTGAGGCTGCATGATGCGACTAATGATGATGTCGAAAAAAGTTGCTTGAAAGGCAGGGCACTGCTTTGTTTCTTGCACAGGCTGCATGCACACACTTCATCAGTCTCTCATTCACAATTTGACAAGCACTTCTCAATGTCATCGGGTCTTTAGACATGTATTTTTTAAAATTTGTCATTTTTAATTTCACCTTTATTTAACCAGGTAGGCTAGTTGAGAACAAGTTCTCATTTACAACTGCAACCTGGCCAAGATAAAGCATAGCAGTGTGAACAGACAACAACACAGAGTTACACATGGAGTAAACAATAAACAAGTCAATAACACGAGCGAATGGAGGACGTGTTTCCTGTTAATTTTCATGCCAACCAGGTAGGCTACTCCAGTTCCGTGAAGCAATGTGCTTAATATTAGGTAAGTTGAGAAATAAATATAGTAGGCCTAGCCTATATAAAGCTGATGGGGGTCTCCCTTTTTAATAGAGGTCATCAAAACTCTGCTTTATATTAGCTCTCGCTGGTGATCCTATTAGCGCAAACTCTGAATGCCAGGGCATTTGATTTTTCGATGGCATTTGCATTGATGTCAGAATGATTAGTGGGACAATAGAGCGCTGAGTACCAGGCCATTAGCGACTGGCCATTAACAAGTTTGGTAGGCTACTAATGACCATTGGCAACATCAGGGTGCAGTTTTGGAGAAGCCTCGTTACCATGATTCAACAGTCACATGGAATTTTACAGCGGTCATGACTCATGGCTGCTATTGTGGCGGTCATCATAACAGCCCTACATATGATAAAAAGGATCTGAGAGGTGAAAGCTGTATGGAAGACCTTTTGAAACCTTTTGTTTCTTGTTTTATCATCTCCTTTTTTCATCTTTATTCTAAATGGAATACCATGAATAATGTCAACGGCTATTGGGTAGACTCTACTGTGCAAGTCAAATGCAATTGCATCATCTGTAAATAATTCAACACCAGCTACTGATCAATGAGTCAACAAGTGAAATGTGGGAACAGTCTTGTGACAACCCCAAAATTCTGGCTGTATTAGTCCAATGTTTGTTTAGTTTTTTTGTCTTTCACAAACTATGTATAGCTTCAAAACTATTGTGCCAATCTCATAGAGCTATGGATGCAATGATTGATAGTCTATCTATGAATAAGTGTTTACATCGCCCCAGCCCCATCCTTCAGTTTAGACCTTCCAAAACAAAGTTGAGAGTCAGGCTGTGGGAAATGATAGATTGTGCCATTAATGGAACAGTGACAGGTCTGACAGGCTTACATTTTGAAGCACTCTCTAGGAGTCTAGACAGGAACCTCAATGTAGCTTAGTCAATTGATCCCAGGTGAACTTTTCCCTAGGTACTTACACTGTATATACAGAAGTTTGTGGACACCCCTTCAAATTAGTGGATTTGGCTATTTCAGCTACACCTGATGTTGACAGGTGTATAGAATCAAGCACACATTCATGCAATCTCCATAGACAAACATTGGCAGTGGAATGACCTTACTGAAGAGCTCAGTGATTTTCAACGTGGCATTGTCATAGGATGCCACCTTTCCAACAAGTCTGTTCGTCAAATGTATTCCCTGCTAGAGCTTCCCCGGTCAACTGTAAGTGCTGTTATTGTGAAGTCTTCTAGGAGCAACAATGGCTCGGCTGCGAAGTGATAGGCCACACAAGCTCACAGAACGGTACCGCCGAGTGCTGAAGCGCGTAGCATGTAAAAAAAAAAAGTGTGTTCTCGGTTGCAACACTCACTGCCGAGTTCCAAACTGCCCCTGGAAGCAACGTCAGCACAATAACTGTTTGTCGGGAGATTCATGAAATGGGTTTCCATGGCATTGCAGCCACACACAAGCCTAAGATCACCATGCACAATGCCAAGAGTCTGCTGGAGTGGTGTAAACCTTGCCGACATTGGACTCTGGAGCAGTGGAAAAGCGTTCTCTGGAGTGATGCATCTGGGTTTGGCGGATGCCAGGAGAACGCTACCTGCCGAATGCATAGTGGTAACTGTAAAGTTTGGTGAAGGAGGAATAATGGTCTGGGGCTGTTTTTCATGGTTTGGGCTAGGCCTCTTGGTTCAAGTGAAAGGAAGTCTTAGCTCTACAGCATACTAGGCATTCTAGACAATTCTGTACATGACAATGCCCTCAAACACAAAAGCTAGGTCCATACAGAAATTGTCAAGATAGGTGCGGAAGAACTTGGTGGCCTGCACAGAGCCCTGCCCTCAACCACATCAAACACCTTTGAGATGAATTGGAATGACAACTGCGAGTCAGGCCTAATCGCCCAACATCAGTGCCCGACCTCACTAATGTTTGTGTGGCATCTACTGGAAAGTCTTCCCAGAAAAGTGGAGGCTGTCAAACATCTCATTCCATGATTTTGGAATATGATGTTCGACTAGCAGGTGTCCACATGCTTTGGTCATGTAGTGTATCTAGCACCAGCATCCCCTTCCCCCAATCCGGGCCTTAACCATTAATGGGGAGAATGTGAAACTGATCCAAGATCATTGTCTAGGAGCAACTTAACCCCACTCCTAGTCACTCTTCACACAACAAGTTGGCTTGCCAAAACAGTGACTCTACTCTGTGAAACAAATTCTCCACAAGGCCTGCAGGGGGCATTGCTGAGCTCTGGCCCGGTTTTGAGACTTGCTTTTCTGTCAACCCCACAGTATCTTCCCCCAGTACTGATGCTGTCAGACACAGTCAGTATCCATTCACACTCCTGTCAGCCTCAGAGAGGGGGAGGAGGCCTTTCGCAATGTAATTAAGCCCCCACAAACATTGAGCTGGCAGAGACCGACACCAATGCCTGCAGAAATGATGTAACTCCCACATCTTTAATGGTCAACTGCAACCAAAAAGCTTCTCAGCTATGGAAGCTGACTTTTTCACCCTTGGCATTGCCATGTGTCACATTGTGAAGTCACGTTTTCTTGACTTTGCTGGGACTGTTCAGCATCAGAAAAAAAGTGTAATATGGTAGATAACAGTTTCATAACAGAATTAAAGGTTAAACATGAGGAACATTTCTGCACTATTTTCTGGAGCACTTTTTCTTCTTACCCTTCAAGCCTAGATTCAGAACATAACGGCTGCTTTGTGGATAAGGTCCATTATGTGTCCATTCAGTTTTATTTCTAAATCTATAGGTAGACAGAACTTTTTTTTGCCCTTGAGAGGTAAATTTGTCTTGCACATAAAATGTCCTATGTCCTAATTATCACTACTTCATAAATGTGCACTTGTTCACATCCCTTCACTGATTTGAAAGTAAATGACTGGTATAAGAAATATGGTGAAAACTCCCACCAGCCCAAGGATTTTAGATTTGTGGGAAATAGTGAACGAGTTTACATTGCAAGAGAAGGGGGAGAGGTCACTGGTGGGAGGCACCCTGGATATCTGATGAAATCGAGCTGACATGGATCCGGAGTGCAAAGGATTAGTAGTGTAAACAGCAGATTGAGATTAGAGTTGGTCTGCAAAAATGTGTGCGTGTGTATGTGCATGCATGCATGCGTGAGTAAGTGTGTGTATGTGCATGCATGCATGTGTGAGTAAGTGTGTGTATGTGCATGCATGCATGCGTGAGTAAGTGTGTGTATGTGCATGCATGCATGCGTGAGTAAGTGTGTGCATGCATGCATGCGTGAGTAAGTGTGTGTATGTGCATGCATGCATGCGTGTGTGTATGTGCATGTATGTGCATGCATGCATGCGTGAGTAAGTGTGTGTATGTGCATGCATGCATGCATGCATGCGTGAGTAAGTGTGTGTATGTGCATGCATGCATGCATGCGTGAGTAAGTGTGTGTATGTGCATGCATGCATGCGTGAGTAAGTGTGTGTATGTGCATGCATGCATGCATGCATGCGTGAGTAAGTGTGTGTATGTGCATGCATGTTGAGTGGTAGGCGACCTGCATTGGGAAGACACTATAAATGCATTCATTATGTGGTGGAAGTGTTATACCATCAAGGCAACTCTGTAGTTCATGTAATTCACCAAACCTAATCTTGGCCACTTTGATTGCCTTATAATTGTATTCTGAGACCAGTATGTTATACTGATATCCATAATGTCCTATCAATGTAGAAACAGAATATCTGATACCTCTCAATGAAATCCAGGATTCAGAGTATCCTCTGTCATGTAGAAGTATTTCTGTCCTGTGTTGTTATCAAGTATTCTGTAGGCTCTGGGTACTCCTACTCCATTGTAGTGCTTATCTCTCAAAGTTGGAGTATGGTGAAGTGGCCTTTAGACACTGATCTTGGGTCAGGTTAGCATTTTCACTACTAATGGGCAAGGTTAGGATTTCCGAGCCTCAAAGGCTGCCTGGAAAGAAGCATGTCACCAATGACACCGGGTCTGATTACAGCCTGGTCTCATAGACTAGACTAACATAGTAAATGTAAATCCGGAACACTAGAAATTAGTATGATATGTTGGTATGGTTACATAAGTCCGATGGTTACTTAAGGCAAAAACGAAAGCAGGGTGGTCGGTCGGGCTTATAGGTTGTGAGTTCAAAATCTCATCAGGGACAACTTCAGCATTTAGCTAATTAGCAACTGTTCAACTACATACTACTTTTTAACTACTTTGTAACTACTTAGCATGTTAGCCCATAATTATATCTTCCTGATTCCTGCTTACAAGCTAAAACTAAAGCAGGAGGTACCAGTGACTCGCTCAATATGGAAGTGGTCAGATGTTGCGGTTGCATTCTACAGTTTTGCACAGACTGGAATATGTTCTGGGATTCATCCAATGGCATTGAGGAGTATACTGTACCACCTCAGTCACCAGCTTCATCAAGAAGTGCATCGACGGTGTTGTCCCCACAGTGGCCATATGTACATATCCCAATCAGAAGCCATGGATTACAGGCAACATCCGCACTGAGCTAAAGGCTAGAGTTGCCGCTTTCAAGGAGCGGGACACTAATCTGGATGCTTATAAGATATCGCACTATGCCCTCCGCCGAACCATCAAACAAAGTGTCAATACGAGACTAAGATTGAATCATACGACACCATCTCTGATGCTCGTCGGATGTTTCAGGGCTTGCAAACTATTACTCACTACAAAGGGAAACCCAGCCGCGAGCTGCCCAGTGACGCAAGCCTACCAGACAAGCTAAATGCCGTTTATGCTCACTTCGAGGAAAACAACACTGAAACATGCATGAGAGCACTAGATGTTCCGGACGACTGCGTGATCACTCTCTCCATAGCCGATGTGAGCAAGACCTTTAAAGAGGTCAACATTCACAAAGCCGCAGGGCCAGACTGATTACCAGGACGTGTACTCAAAGCATGCACGGACCAACTGGCAAGTTTCTTCACTGACATTTTCAACCTCTCCCTGGCCACGTCTATGGTGGTCTGTTTCAAACAGACCACCATAGTCCCTTTGCCCAAGAAAGTGATGGTAACCTGCCTAAATAATTACCGCCCATTGCACTCACGTCGGTAGCCATGAAATGCTTTGAAAGGCTGGTCATGGCTCACATCAACACCATCATGCCGGAAACCCTAGACCCACTCCAATTCGCATACCACCCCAACAGCGCCACAGATTACGCAATCTCAAACCTGGACAAAAGGAAACCGTAACATATTGTACGTTTTACTAATTCGTAACATATTGTATGTTTGCAAATTCGTAACATGTGATATGAATTGGGTGATGGACAGCCACAAATGAACACATTCCATATGAAACATAACATATCATACTAAATGTGTCTCGCATGACTTTGCTATCACAGTCACACACAGTATCTGTGGATGTGCTCAGGTTCGCGTCACTCTGTTTCAGCGTTGTAGCCAGGGCACCAAAACAGTTGGGAAGTTGAGCCTCATACTTCAATGCTCTTAGCTGTTGTGGAAATTGACCCACAATGTGTTTATTTTCTGCATCTACATCATAGCGCGGAGTCTACCTTTAATCTGTTGTGAATTTTCTAGTAGGGTTTTTGTTTTCGGCTGGTTTTCAACAGTTGTGCAGTAGTAGATGTCAGTGTGGGGCATTAATCTTATCGAAAAGCAGCTGGATATTTTAGCCTGAGCGGTTTAGCATCAATTACTCCATCTAAATCCCTTCGCTTGTGATTAAATCTGACGCTGGAATAAAAAGAAAGACATTTCATTGAATAAGGAAGTGCCAGTGACCTTATTCTTGCCAATGCATGAATCATTTGGCCACGTACTTAAATTCTATCAATCATGGAGTGTGTATTGTGGTTGGTCAAAGCCTTGTGTATTGTGGTTGGTCAAAGCCTTGTGTGCTGAGACACATTTCAATCTCCACAATGTATTGTCATTGTCCAAAGGACAAGAAGAGCACATTGTTCTTTATGACCATGCAGTCTACCGTATGAATTAGTCATACACAGAGAAATATGTATCATTAAAACTACAAGTGACAATGATTCAATCTGGGTTTGATTCGGTCCATGTGTTTCTTGGTGGAGGCGGTTTCGAGGTAGGAATGTTATCAAACCCAGTTAGAAACTCAAGTGGCGAGAAAGACAGAAGCATCTGTAATTGAAAACAGAGAGGCTGTCTCCACCTGAACCAATTTGTAGTGTAGGCTCTGGTCTCAAATTCCCAGCTGTGCGGAGCATAGATTGCTTCTGCCTGGATTCGTGGATGCCGTCATGTTGTGCTGCAGGTTGAGTCATCTATTGACAAAGAGCGACCAGCCAGCCCATGGCCAGCAACGCAAAAGATCCTAGCCAGCCCCTTCTCTCTTTGCTCATCTCTGCTTGTCTCTCTCTCTCTTTTTCTCTCTCTAATTCAGCTTTTCTTTCTCTCTCTCTAATTCAGCTTTCCTCTTTCTCTCTCTCTCTCTCTCTCTCTCTCTCTCTCTCTCTCTCTCTCTCTCTCTCTGTCTCTGTCTCTGTCTCTGTCTCTGTCTCTCTCTGTCTCTCTCTCTCTCTCTCTCTCTCTCTCTCTCTCTCTCTCTCTCTCTCTCTCTCTCTCTCTCTCTCTCTCTCTCTCTCTCTCTCTCTCTCTCTCCCTCTCTCTGTTTCATCTCTGCTCTTTGTTATTCTTCCACCTTCTCTCTCTGCCCCTGACCACCCCTTATCTCTCCCTTTCTATATCTCTCTCACACACACAGCTGCTGCTTGGCTGCTGCTGCTGTTGTTGCCTCTCACTTTCCTATCATGCCTGGTCTCTAACAGAAGTACAGGCTCTCTGTCACCACTCACTCACACACATGCACACGCACTCTCTCTCAGAGCAGGGAAACACACACACACACACACACTGCCAACTTAACAGTGTCGTTTGTTAATGTATCGTTAGAGGAGTCGAGCATCACCTCCCTTGTTCAGAGCACGGAAGACAAGAAACCTTAAAGAGAGAGGGAGCAAGGGATTGCACGGGGCAGGATAACTGCTGCCTACCTGAACAAACAGCAGAGCTGCTTTGTGGAGATGGACCGAAGGGGTTGTGGAGAGGTGCCGTGCTATTGTGGATGGCAGCAGCAACCGCCCCAGGGATACCACTATGGCTCAGCCTCGGGGGGTGCTACTCTGCCTCGGCAGAGGGGTCGTCTTATGGCTACCCACTCTGAAAGCTCTTGGAGAAGCCCAGGACGCTCTGTGGTCCGCGCCAAAGGAGGCAGCTGTGACCTGTGGTCCGAATGCGGCTGTCCGCAGAGTCAGACCTGGCAGGACCACTACCAGGTACCCAACCAAACATGCATTTTGGTCCAGATCAGAGCAGCTCTAAGGTGACCATTAGGGTGACAGGATTGAGAAGAGATTTTGTTATATAGAAGTATAGGAGCATGGGTTAGGTGTGTGTGTGTGTGTGTGTGTGTGTGTGTGTGTGTGTGTGTAAGAGTTTGTGTTCCCCTTGGCGCCGTATGGGAGGGAATGAGTTGTCGTCTCAGCAAACCCAGTCTAAAGCCGAGGTGCTGAATTTGGATTATATCTTTCGTGTGTTCAGGGTTCTTGGTTGACGGCTGGGAGCTGCATAGAGCTGGAGAACAATATTAAGTAGCTATGCCAATATGCCAACAGGCATTGTCTTAACAAGAGGACAAAGCCTAAACTAAATGCAGCTGGGATGCATTTTAATTCAGACATTCATCTGAATCATTACTCTGTTTTACTGTGTTTTCTAAAAACGAGACTTCTGTGAGATTTGCCTCAGAGAGTGACACAAGCTGTAGGCAGATAGATGGGTGAAGTCGCTGACCTTGAGCTTTGTTCAGTTTAGTTTTTCCCCACTAATGGTTATAGTTTGGGGAGGGGAATCTGATCCTAGATCTGTACCTAGAGGAAACTTCACCCCAGAGCAGGCAGATACCCAGTAGGCACATCTAAAATGATGTGTGAGTTGAGGATGCACTGTTCAAAAGATGCACTCTTGCATAATATGTGAATGTAGCAATGCTTTCTCCTCCCAGTCCATTAGCTTGGTGATGTTAAAGTGAATAGCTGTACTCAGCAAAAAAAGAAACGTCCCTTTTTCAGGACCCTGTCTTTCAAAGATAATTCATAAAAATGCAAATAGCTTCACAGATCTTCCTATGCTTGTTCAATGCACCCTAAACAATTTATGAACATGCACCTGTGGAACGGTCATTAAGACAGCTTACAGACGGTAGACAATTAAGGTCACATTTATGAAAACTTAGGACACTAAAGAGGCCTTTCTACTGACTCTGAAAAACACCAAAAGAAAGATGCCCGGGGTCCCTGCTCATCTGCATGAACGTGCCTTAGGCATGTTGCAAGGAGGCATGAGGACTGCAGATGTGGCCAGGGCAATAAATTGCAATGTCCATACTGTGAGATGCCGAAGACAGCGCTACAGGGAAACAGGACTGACAGCTGATTGTCCTCGCAGTGGCAGACCATGTGTTACCACACCTGCACAGGATCGGTACATCTGAACATCACACCTGCGGGACAGGTACAGGATGTCAACAACAACTGCCCGAGTTACACCAGGAACGCACAATCCCTCCATCAGTGCTCAGACTGTCTGCAATAGGCTGAGAGAGGCTGGACAGAGGGCTTGTAGGCCTGTTGTAAGGCAGGTCCTCACCAGACATCACCGGGCAACATGGGCACAAACCCACTGTCGCTGGACCAGACAGCACTGGCAAAAAGTGCTCTTCTCTGAAGAGTCAAGGTTTTGTCTTACCAGGGGTGATGGTCGGATTTGCGTTTATCGTTGAAGGAATGAGTGTTACAACGAGGCCTGTACTCTGGAGTGGGATCGTTTGGAGGTGGAGGGTCCGTCATGGTCTGGGGCGGTGTGTCACAGCATCATCGGACTGAGTTTGTTGTCATTGCAGGCAATCTCAATGCTGTGTGTTACAGGGAAGACATCCTCCTCCCTCATGTGATACCCTTCCTGCAGGCTCATCCTGACATGACCCTCCAGCATGACAATGCCACCAGCCATACTGCTTGTTCTGTGCGTGATTTCCTGCAAGAGAGGAATGCCAGTGTTCTGTCAAGGCCAGCGAGGAGCCCGGATCTCAATCCCATTGAGCACGTCTGGGACCTGTTAGATCGGAGGGTAAGGGCTAGGGCCAATCCCCCCAGATATGTCCAGGAACTTGGAGGTGCCTTGGTGGAAGTGTGGGGTAACATCACACAGCAATAACTGGCAAATCTGGTGCAGTCCATGAGGAGGAGATGCACTGCAGTACTTAATGCAGCTTGTGGCCACACCAGATACTGACTGTTACTTTTGATGTTAACCCCCCCCCCCCCCTTCGTTCAGGGACACATTATTCCATTTCTGTTAGTCACATGTCTGTGGAACTTGTTCAGTTTATGTCTCAGTTGTTGAATCTTGTTATTTTCATATAAATATTTACACATGTTAAGTTTGCTGAAAATAAACGCAGTTGACAGTGAGAGGACGTTTCTTTTTTTGCTGAGTTTATCCGTGATACACTGTGAAATAGTGTGTTTGCACGGCTCGTGTGCGTGTGCGTGTAGGCCCGCGTCTTTGTGACTGAAAATCTTGTCGCCAGAGTTCATTGACTTAGTGTTTTTAAAGATTTTGGATGGAAATGTTCAGATCTCTTTGGCAAAAATGTGTTTGGTCCCCGGTTTCTGAAATAAGACCTCTGGGAGAGTGTGGACAGAGGCTCAGGTGATGAAGTGGGCAAAACAAACACACACACACACACTATTTGGACTTTGAAATATTAATGGATTTTTGCATTTTTAATGGGTCCACATGAGTCATTGATATGAATAAATCTTACTTATACACAGATAATAATCACAGAAACTGCAGCATTATTTCTTGGGCTGCTTTGTATTTAGACTTTGGCAAGCCTGCTATCTGCACCATAAGCTTTTTTACATGTCATAACATCATTTTAAATCTCAGCTTCTGAATGAAACCATATCATGTCATTTCATGGTATTGGCAAACAGGGTTCAATGTCTTTTGCTCCCAGGTGCACTATTGTAAGTGTATTGACCAAGGTTATTAGAGAGAGGAATGAGACTATTTGTGGTTCTCAGTTCGTGAGAGGAGAAGTGGCACAATCCCAGTGAGTAAAACTGTCTGAAAAGACGTAATTTCATTGACATAATTGGTCGAAATGATGTATTTTCAACTATACTGAACAAAAATATAAATGCAACATGCAACAATTTCAAACTATTTTACTGAGTTACAGTTCATATAATGAAGTCAGTCAATTGAAATAAATAAATTAGGCCTTAATCTATGGATTTCACATGACTGGGCAGGGGCACTTGGGAGCCAGGCCCAGCCAATCAGACAGGGCTTTATTACAGACAGAAATACTCCTCAGTTTCATCAGCTGTCCTGGTGGCTGGTCTCAGACGATCCTGCAGATGAAGAAACCGGATGTGGAGGTCCTGGACTGGCATGGTTACTAGTGATCTGCGGTTGTGTTGCCATTTGGGCATATTGCCAAATTCTCTAAAATGACGTTGGAGGCGGCTTATGGCAGAGAAATTAACAGCTCTGTTGGACATTCTTGCAGTCTGCATGCAAATTACACGCTCCCTCAAAACTTGAGACATCTGTAGCATTGTGTTGTGTGATAAAACTCCACATTTTACAGAGTGTCCTTTTATTGTCCCCAACACAAGGTACACCTGTTAAATGATCATGTTGTTTAACCAGCTTCTTGATATGCCACACCTGTCAGGTGGATGGATTGCCTTGGCGAAGGAGAAATGCTCACTAACAGTGTCACGCCTTGGCCATAGAGAAGCTTTTATTCTCTTTTTTGGGTAGGCCAGGGTGTGACTCAGGTGGGCATACTAGTTTCTTTATTTCTATGTTTTCTGTTTTTATGGTTTGGCCGGGTATAGTTCTCAATCAGGGACAGCTGTCTATCATTGTCTCTGATTGGGAATCATACTTAGGCAGCCTTTTTTCCTTTGTATTTTGTGGTTAGTTGACTTTGTTAGTGGCACTATAGCCCTAGTAAGCTTCACAGTCGTGCCCTCATTCTTTGTTTTGTTGGCGACATTGACATAAATAAAGGAAAATGTACGCTCACCACGCTGCACCTTGGTCCGGTCATTTCCATGACGACGTCCATGACAAACAGGGATGTAAACAAATGTGTGCACAAATTTGAGATATTTTTGTGCAAATGGAACTTTTCTGGGATTTTTGATTTTGGCTCATGAAACATGGGACCAACACTTTACATGTTGTGTTTATGTTTTTGTTCAGTATAGTAAAGTGTCAATGTTGGAGTTGCCTATGGGAAAAATCTGTCCAAAACAGTGTCAGATCTGACAGTCAGTTTTTGGGTTGTTTGGTTGTCTATCTGTCATTGACAGATAAGGCACTATGCCATAACATAAAAATTCAGACCATAATAAAAAAATATGACTTCCCAATTCCAAATACATAACCAATCTTGGCAATTACAATGGGATCATGTGTGATGTCTAGTAAAGGTTTGCTTTAAACCTTTATGCAATGCATGCTTATTGGTCCGATGAATAATGTTTGTGCAACCGTAGCACGACTGAAATTGCCATGGGGATGTGTGCCAAGAGCAAATAATGTCGGAACATCCATCAACAGGGCTACAGGATTTCAATGAGGCAATGCAGCACTCTGGTTTTACTAGAGTTTCCCGTTGATACATGGAGCTGAACAGAGAATGGTTGCATCCCAAATGGGACCTTTTTTCCCTGTATCACTTATCTCTCATTTGCTATATTGTCCTCTCCTCTTTTACTTTTACTCCACTCTCATTTCATCTCTACTCCTCTCTCTACCCCTGAATCCCAAATCACCCCCTACCCAGCAAACTAAAAATGGGTTCTGTGAAAGCTCCCAGAACATTTCTTAGGTTACGGCAAATGTTCTCATAGCACAAAAACTGTCTCGCTGTGCTGATGATTATACAATGTTTAAAGCATTCGCCTGACATTGCAGGAACGTTCCAGAACACATTCTGTCAGTTTTCTAAAGGTACCCAGAATATTTCATTAGGTTGTGGGTACAGTCTGGTGGGAAAATTGTGGGGACATCACATTTTTTATGACACATTTCTTCAGGTTGGAGTAACTTTGTGGTGATATGACGAGATACTTTTTGTTCCCAAAACACAAACCTGTCCAGTTGTGCTGATAATTACAATGTTTCTATTAGGTTGGAAAAAAAACATTCACCTGATGTTGTAAGAACGTTCCCAGAACACACTATTTTATGTTATTTAAAAGTTCCGAAAATATTTCTGTAGGTTGTGGGAACATTGTGGAGATATGACACGAGATCTGTCCAGTTCTTCTTCCAGACATTCTTGTAATGTTTGTTTATGTGTGCACATAAACACACTTTGAATGTTATTTCTATGCTCCCAGAATGACAAAATTACATGTCGAACAGCCCATTAATGTTTCTTTAATGTAAGAACAATCCATGTAGAAACACATTATGGCAAATATTTGCAATCACATCACAATGTATTAGACATTTATTGTACATACACTACTGTTCAAAAGTAGTGGGGTCACTTAGAAATGTCCTTGTTTTTGAAAGAAAAGTAAACATTTTTAATCCATTAAAATAACCTCAAATTGATCAGAAATACAGTGTAAACATTGTTGATGTTGTAAAGGAAATTGAAGCTGGAAACGGCATTTTTTTATGGAATATCTACATAGGTGTACAGAGGCCCATTATCAGCAACCATCACTCCAGTGTTCCAATGGCACATTGTGTTAGCTAATCCAAGTTTATCATTTTGAAAGACTAATTGATCATTAGAAAACCCATTTGCAATTGTTAGCACAGCTTAAAACTGTAGTGCTGATTAAAGAAGCAATGAAACTGGCCTTTAGACTAGTTGAGTATCTGGAGCATCAGCATTTGTGGTTTTGATTACAGGCTCAAAATGGCTAGAAACAAAGATTTTCTTCTGAAACTCGTCAGTCTATTCTTGTTCTGAGACATGGAGGCTATTCCATGTGAGAAATTTCCAAGAAACTGAAGATCTCGAACAACGTTGTGTACTACTCCCTTCACAGAACAGCGCAAACTGGCTCTAACCAGAATAGAAAGAGGAGTGGTAGGCCCCGGGGCAACAACTGAGCAAGAGGACAAGTACATTAGAGTATCTAGTTTGAGAAACAGATGCCTCACAAGTCCTCAACTGGCAGCTTCATTAAATAGTACCCGCAAAACACCAGTCTCAACATCAACAGTGAAGAGGCGACTCTGGGATGCTGTTTGGCATCTGTGTTGGCTCGAAGATAATTTACCACCAGCTGTCTCTGTGCTGTGGTGGGCCCAAAAACCAGATTGGAATACAGAAATACAGTTGGCACTTAAATTATTTAGCTGTTTGAAAACCAATTTCTCCAGAATTTTGTTGAAGAATAGGTTGGAGATTGGCCCAAAAATTGCTAAGTGCTGAAGATTCTAGATTCCTTTTCTCCAGAAGGGGATTCACCATATCAGTTTTTAGTGCAGTGGGGAAAATGCCTGTGTACAGGGATTGAGGTTTGGGTCGCTGAGGGTTGTTACTAACTACAAAGCGCTCACACATCACTGTACCCGAGAGTGGGTTGGCCTTCCTTAGTTCATCGGAGATTAAATCAGTGGTACGTTTTTATTTACAAGGCTATATTGAGACCGCTCCAATTAAAACTATTGCCTGCGCTCACATGATTGTGTTTTGTTGAGGCCGGTACAAAGCTAGGGAAAAAAGCTTTCCAGTTCTCTACCCCTTCTGGTTGGAATGCGCTTCAAAAGGTCCTGAAATTACACAGGCTTGTCCCTTTAAATTTAGTTGAAAGCTAGCCTAAACACTATGATGGAAAATTAAGTGGGGGGGCTGTCAATGTTTTGAACCCTAGTGGCGCCACACGTTCCCAAATCATCTTGCTGTTCAATGTGTAAATGTATGTCTTTTTTTAAACTGTAGTGCTTTGTGTTTTATGTTGTAAATGTCTCTACAACTTTGTGTGCTGTATTTTGGCTTTTTGTGTGCTATATTTTGGCAACATTTTGTTGCGGCAGTGTCCTAAAAACATTACTGTTAAATTGTGTTATTACATTACCTGGAAACCGAATGAGAATGTTCTGTGGTGCTTGTTACAAATTATGTGCACAAATTGTTTGTGAGCATTAGAAGAACTGGTAGCCTAGTGGTTAGAGCGTTGGGCCAGTAACCTAAAGGTTGCTAGATCAAATCCCCAAGCTGACAAGGTAAACATTTGTCGTTCTGCCCCACTGCTCCTAGGCAGTCATTGTAAATAAGAATTTGTTCTTAACTGACTTTAGTTAAATAAACATGAAAGAAAGTCAAATCCAGGAGGGACTACATTGATTTGGGACTACCTTTCTCTCCCCCTCATCTACCTCCCACCATCATTTAAACCATTCTCCAAGACCGACCACAACTCTCTTTCCTTTGCCGCAACCTTGATGTTTCCCCCTCTCTTAATAATCTCTCTCTTGTTCTCCTTCTCTTTATCTGCTTTTGTTGTTGACTGTTTTTACATGTGAACAAATTATTGTAAATGATAGATGTGTTATTTCTACGCATGGTGTACTACACAGAGATTCACCCTTAAATTATTGAGCAAAATGAACTGGAGCACGATGGCTGCACTGAGAAATTGGAGTACAGGGTTCTCAACATCCCATACTAAAGTAACAGCTTAAGATGTCTGACAGGATAAAAGCTTCTCTTTGTTATGTTTTGATCAGCACCAGTGGTGCTACAGGGCCTTCAGAAAGTATTCACATCACTTGGCTTTTTACACATCTCGTTGTGTTACAGCCTACATTTAACATAGATTCTATTTTGATTTATTTTGTCACTGGCCTAATGTCAACGTGGAATTATGTCTTCTGAATTTTTGACAAATTAATTAAAAATGAAAAGCTGACATTTCTTGAGTCAATAAGTGTTGAACAACTTTGTTATGGCAAGCCTAAATAAGTTCAGGAGTGTAACGTTTTGAGTTGCATGGACTAACTCTGTGTGCAATAATAGTGTTTAACATGATTTTTGAATGACTACCTCATCTCTATACCCCACACATACAATTATCTGTAAGGTCCCTTAGTCCAGCAGTGCGTTTCAAACACAGATTCAACCACAAAGACCAGGGAGGTTTTCTAATGCTTCGCAAAGAAGGGAACTTGGTAGATGGGTGAAAATAAAAAAAGCTGACATTGAATATCCCTTTGAGTATGGTAGTTATTAATTACACTTTGGATGGGGTATCAATGCACCCATTCGCTACAAAGATACCGGTGTCCTTCCTAACTCAGTTGCTGGAGAGGAAGGAAACCTCTCAGGGATTTCACCAGGCCAACGCTGACTGTAAAACAGTTACAGAGTTCAATGGCTGTGATAGGAGAAAACTGAGGATGGATCAACAACATTGTAGTTACTCCACAATACTAACCTAAATTGACAGAGAGAATAGAAGGAAGCCTGTACAGAATATTTTTTTTTTCCAAAACATGAATCCTGTTTGCAACAAGGTTCTAAAGTAATACTGCAAGAAATGTGACAAACCAATTCACTTTTTGTCCTGAATACAATGTGCTATGTTTGGGGCAAATCCAATACAACACATTACTGAGTTCCACTCTCCATATGTATCAGCATAGTGGTGGCTGCATCATGTTATGGGTATAATTATTAAGGACTGGGGAGTTTTTCAGGATAAAAAAATAAACCGAATGGAGCTAAGCACAGGCAAAATCCTAGAGGAAAACCTGGTTCAGTCTGCTTTCCACCAGACACTGGGAGATTAATTCACCTTTTAGCATTACAATAACCTAAAACACAAGGCCAAATCTACACTGGAGTTGCTTACCAAGAAGACGGTGAATGTTCTTGAGTGGTCGAGTTACAGTTGTGACTTAAATCTACATGAAAATCTATGGCAAGACCTGAAAATGGTTGTCTAGCAATGATCAACAACCAACTTGACGGAGCATGAAGAACTTTGAATAGAATAATGGAACATTTTCACAATCCAGCTGTGGAAAGCTCTTAGAGACTTACCCAGAAAGACAGAACTGTAATTGCTGCCAAAGGTGCTTCTACAAAGTATTGACTCAGGGGTGTGAATGCTTATGTAAATGAGATATTTCTGTTTTTCTTTTACAATAAATGCGCTCCCATTTCTAAAAACGTGTTTTCATGTTGTCATTATGGGGTATTGTGTGTAGATGAGTGAGAATCTTTTGTTAATTTAAGCCATTTGGAATTCATGCTGTAACACAACAAAATGTGTGTTACAAGAGGTATGAGTACTTTCTGAAGGCATTGTAAATGTTCATGTACGTTATTTGCCGAGGTGAACAGTGAAAGGCTAAATCATTGGCATCATAAGTGGTTGAAATAGTTGTTGATATATTCTCATACATTGTGCAGTCAAATATAAGAAGTTGCCTGCATCCCAAATGGCACACTATTCCATATATTGCACAACTTTTGACCAGAGCCCTATGGGAGCCATTTGGGATGCAGCCTTCTTCAGCAGAAACATTTTCAAATTTCATCCCCAACTAATCATCAGTAATCCACAGACAAAGTGGCTTGGTGACATTGCCAAGTTATTGCATGTTTTATACATTTGAGGCGGAATTCCGATAGCTAAAAGGGTTCTTATGCAATACAGATTGTACCCTATTCTCTATGTAGTGCAGTACTTTTCAATAGACCCAGATGGAACCCGTTCAAAATATGTGCACTTTAAATGGAATAGGACGCAGTGTTAGACTTGTAATTAACACTGCTCTGTGTATTGTAGTTATAAACACCTAATTAACCCCAGATGTAGATCAGACCAGGCTTCCCACAGTGAATCCCGATCAGTCCTCTTTCTTGTAGGTTCAGGCTCTTTTTGAATTTGTCTGTCCTCTGTTCCTCGCATCATCTCTCCTTGCGTCCTTCTCAAAACACATTGGAGGGACTTTGGATCATATCCTCCAATACGGTTGACGAGGAGGAGATGGGATGCAAGGAATCACAGGAAATTTCGATAGGGCTCAAACTTAATATGCTTCTCAGAAAGAACTGATGTCAGTGTGCACCATTGTCAAGAGAGGAAGACAAAAATTGGTTGGAAATGCAGTCACGCAATAGTACAGTGTCTGTACCCGGTATGTACTGCATGTATTCAGCTGTGTGCACATGACTTATACTTGCACACATGCTGAGTACCAAGCTGTGTGTGTGTGTGTGTGTGACATTACGATGAATATTGCATGGGGAAAATCTAGCTCCTCACGCCTCCCTTACACATAGTGTAACCTAGACCAGTGTGGTTTTATGGAGTCCCCAAAAATTGTCAGCATTCAAGTTTACAACATGGAGCACTTGCAGTACAAAGCAAAAACTCTTTTGATGATGCATGTGTTTTGCATCATATGAGGCATTCTGCATCATAAGTTGTTTGTCTGCAGTGAATGCTTGACTGACTTGCACAATTTTGGTGGGGGATTGTATTAACAGTGAACTAATTAACAATATACATTGAGTCTAGTATTCCTGGTAAGGCATAAAGGTTTACCTTCATTTTCTGCCGGGTAAATATAAACTGCCTTTGAATCATAATCCTGAATAGCCCCTCAATTGATTTCTTTGAGTGCTGCTCATTTAAATGCACTCAAATCAATCTTCCCCTCTCCCTTTCTCTTTGCACACGTGCATGCACACATATACACATGCTCTCTCTCTCGTCCTTCCTCTCCCTGATTGAGAGAGATTGTGTGGTTGAGAATCTATGCAGTCAATTAGCAGCAGTGCATTGTAAGCAGAAAGTGTCTCAATCAGAGATATTGATTTACCCACAACACCATTCTGCCTCAAACACACACACACACATCAGTCTACCTGCTCCAAACCATTTGTAAAAATATGAAGGAGCTTTGTTTGATGGAAACATCGAAAGGTTTAGTAGAAAAGGCTGAAAGACACTGGAATCACTTGCCTGAGCCAGCCTTTCCCTTTCAGGGCATTCTGTAAGAGTGAGCACCAGAAAGGCTATTGGAAGATAATGTGGAGCCATCTTATTGCTTAGAAGTATCTGGCTGTCAAAGACCTTCAAATACAGTGCATTCAGAAAGTATTCAGACCCCTTCACTTTTTCCTCATTTTGTTACATTACAGCCTTATTTTAAAATTAATTCAATAAATGCTTTCCTCATTCATCTACAAGCATTCATCCCCATAATGACAAAGCAAAAACAGGTTTTTAGAATTTTTTGCAAATTTATTACAAATAAAAAACAGATACCTTGTTTACATAAGTATTCTGACCCTTTGCTTTGAGACTTGAAATTGAGCTAAGATTCATCCCGTTTCCATTGATCATCTTTGAGCTGTTTCTACAACTTGATTGGCCCGGCGGCCAGCTCTAGGAAGAGTCTTGGTGATTCAAAACTTTTATTTATAAAAGGTCCTTCAATCCTGCAGACATTTTTTGGTACCCTTCCCCAGATTTGTGCCCCGACACACAACGGACAATTTCTTCGACGGGCATGGCTTGGTTTTTGCTCTGGCATGCACTGTCAACTGTGGGACCTTTATATAAACAGGTGTGTGCCTTTCCAAATCATGTCCAATCAATTAAATTTACCACAAGTGTACTCCAATCAAGTTGTAGAAATATCTGATTGATGATTAATGGAAACAGGATGCACCTGAGCTCAAGTTCGAGTCTCATAGTATAGGGTCTGAATACTTATGTAAATAAGGTATTTATGTTTTATTTTTAATACATTTGCAAACATTTCTAAAACCTGTTTTCATTTTGTCATTATGGGGTATTGTGCGTAGATTTGTTTAAAAAAAATATACATTTAATCCATTTTAGAATAAGGCTGTAACCGGCCTCCCGAGTGGCGCAGCTGTCTAAGGCACTGCATTGCAGTGTTGCGGCTTCACTACAGCCTGGGGTTTGATCCCAGCCCATCCTTGCCCGGGAGTCCCATAGGGCGGCGCACAATTGGCCCAGCGTCATCCGGGTTAGGTAAGGTTTTGGCCGGGGGTTTGACTTGGCTCATCGTGGTCTAGCGACTACTTGTGGCAGGCCGGGTGCCTGCAAGCTGACTTTGGTCGTCAATTGAACGGTGCATTCTCCGACACTTTGGTGCGGCTGGCTTACGGGTTAAGCGAGCAGGTGTTAAGAAGCACGGTTTGGGGGGATCATGTTTCGGAGGACGCCTCTTCTGAGCCCGTTGGGGAGTTGGAGCGATGAGACAAGTTCGTAATCACAAAATTGAGGAGAAAATGGGGGTAAAATTTTAACTGTAACGTAACAACATTTGGAAAAAGTCAAGGGGTCTGAATACTTTCCGACGGCACTAGCGTCTAGAGGAAGGCTCTGGAATTCTTTATGATACAGGGTGAAGTCACCACATGATCCAGAAGCTGTCCTTTGGATCCATTTATAGAAAGTAGGACACTGGTGGGTCCAGGCTTTTTCTTATCTTTCTCTCCCCCTTTTTCTCTCTTTTTCAGGCGAGTCCCGCCCCAATAATTGTCAACACGGATACTCTGGAGTCTGTACCTTACGTGAGTTCCTTTTTCAATTTTCGGCAATTGATTTTATTATGTTTAAGTGCGAACGGCATATATTTCCATGTGGATTGATTCGAGTGCAAGATGCAACTTCATGCAACCCTATACCCACTTTAAGTAGTCTTTACAGGTAAGACTTTTCAGCACTGGTTGTCAATAGCCGAACGTTATATTCTTAAATATTTATCTGGAACACAACATACAGTGTATGGGTAAAACAAATAAGGCCACTATTGTGAATTATTGATAGTTGTTATAAATAAAACACCTACACAGGACCACTGATTTGTACAGCCCAAAAGCCAGCATTTTGGTTTGGCATCAGAACTTTTCTCTTAACAGATATTTATTATTGATGGTTTCTATTTGTTGGCACTGGGACTCAAAAAGTCCTTCAAAAAGCCATTTGGACACAATTTGAGATGTGAGTGAGATGCTAAATTAGTGAGTAAGAGTTAGGGTGAAAATAAAGTATCCCAACTAGAATATTACTGATTACTGCACCTGTACATAGTCCATCTATAATTTAGCCCAAACAACTACCTCTCCCCCTACTGTATTTATTTATTTTGCTCCTTTGCACCCCATTATTTCTATTCTCTACTTTGCACATTCTTCCACTGCAAATCTACCATTCCAGTGTTTTACTTGCTATATTGTATTTACTTTGCCACCATGGCCTTTTTTTGCCTTTACCTCCCTTATCTCACCTCATTTGCTCACATTGTATATAGACTTATTTTTCTACTGTATTATTGACTATATATTTGTTTTACTCCATGTGTAACTCTGTGTTGTATGTGTCAAACTGCTTTGCTTTATCTTGGCCAGGTCGCAATTGTAAATGAGAATTGTTCTCAACTTGCCTACCTGGTTAAATAAAGGTCAAATAAAATAAATAAAAAGAAGCCATAGATAACAGGCAACATCCGCACTGAGCTAAAGGCTAGAGCTGCCCCTTTCAAGGAGCTGGACACTAATCCGGACGCTTATAAGAAATCCCGCTATGCCCTCTGACGAAACATTAAACAAGCCAAGGGTCAGTACAGGACTAAGATTGAATCATATTACAGCTCCTCTGATGCTCATCGGATGTGGCAGGGCTTGCAAACTATTACGGATTACGGAAGCCCATCCGCGAGCTGCCCAGTGACACAAGCCTACCAGATGAGCTAAATGACTTCTATGCTCGCTTCAAGGCAAGCAACACTGAAGCATGCATGAGAGCACCAGCTGTTGTGGACGACTAGGTGATCACTCCCTCCGTAGCCGATGTGAGTAAGACATTTTAACGGGTCAACATTCACAAGGCCGCAGGGCCAGACGGATTACCAGCATGCGCTGACCAACTGGCAAGTGTCTTCACTGACATTTTCAACCTCTCCTTGACCGAGTCTGTAAACCTACATGTTTCAAATAGACCACCATAGTCCCTATGCCCAAGAATGCTTAGGTAACATTCCTAAATGACTACCGACCCGTAGCTTTCATGCTGGTAGCCATAAAGGGCTTTGAAAGGCTGGTCATGGCTAACATCAACACCATCATCCCAAAACCCTAGACCCACTCCAATTCGCATACCGCCCCAGCAGATCCACAAATGATTCAATCACACTCCACACTGCCCTTTCCCACCTGGACAAAAGAAACACCTATGTGAGAATGCTGTTCATTGACTACAGCTCAGCATTCAACATCATAATGCCCACAAAGCTCATCACTAAGCTAAGGACCCTGGGACTAAACACCTCCCTCTGCAACTGGATCGTGGACTTCCTGATGGGCTGCCCCCAGGTGGTAAGGGTAGGCAATAACACATCTGCCACGCTAATCCTCAACACGGGGTCACACAGGGGTGCGTGCTTAGTCCTCTCCTGTACTTCCTGTTCACCCACAACTGCGTGGCAAAGCACGACTCCAACACGATCATTAAGTTTGCTAATGACACAACAGTGGTTGGCCTGATCACCAACAACGATGAGACAGCCTATAGGGAGGAGGTCAGAGACCTGGCAGTGTGGTGCCAGGACAACAACTTCTCCCTCAACGTGTACAAGACAAAGGAGCTGATCGTGGACTACAGGAAAAGGTGTGCCGAACAGGCCCCCATTAACATCAACGGGGCTTTAGTGGAGTGGGTAGAGTGTTTCAAGTTCCTTGGTGTCCACATCACCAACAAACTATCATGGTCCAAATACACCAAGACAATCATGAAGAGGCCATGACAACACCTTTTCCTCCTCAGGAAACTAAAAAGATTCAGCATGGGGCCCCAGATCCTCAGAAATGTATACTGCTGCACCTTGAACTGCATTGTTTGTTAAGGGTTTGTAAGTAAGCATTTCACGGTAAGGTGTTTTCGGCACGTGACAAATAAAACTTGACTTGAAATTTGATTTGGGGAAGTTGAAGTTGATGTTGTGGCTTGGACTTTGAGCAAATTCTTGGACTTTAATTTTCTAGGACAAGACAGGATAAGATTGACCTATGATCTAGAAATGAATCAAGTCCTATGGGTATGTTCATGTGTTATGTAAATTGTTACATGATGTTTTTACATATTTACACTGCTAAAGAAAGCAGATACAGTACGTTCGGGATCAACCTAAAACTTGAATAGTCCCTGTGAAATTGATTTGTCCAAATAATCAGTGATGCAAAGACCAGCTCGTCAGAAGAATTGTCTTGTAAACCTCATATCCTATGTTCCAGACAGACGTTGGGAGTGATTATTATTATTATAAAGGAGTGGAAGACCTAATACAAGACGACCATGACAAAGGTTAGGGAGTAACAAGCTACATGTAACTGATTAAAAAAAACTGTAATCCGTTAAATTACCAGCAAAAGATTGTAATCAGATTATAAATGATCACTTATAGGATTACTTTTAAATTCAGAAAGAATATGCAGATTCTCTCAATGACATTCAAATCTCAGCATTGAAAAAAGGCACAAGTTTAAGTTTGTTACACCTGAGTGAGTCTGACCACAATTCAGAGACCACTATGATGACACACCAAATGCAGGAATAGGCTTTTGTAGGCTATAGCTATGTCTTCCAATGGTGCGACTGCTGTCGGCATCCAAAGATTATACATTCAATTTGCATATACGCTTGGAGGTAAGGACGACAGCAGTGGTGTAGCCTACGGGCGATATGGATCACTTATTATTGATATCTAAATAGGGGTAGATGTAACATAGTAAACAAAAACCCTGGACACTCAAATTAGTATGATATGTTACTTTTGGTATGGTATGTGTTAATTTGTGGATGTCCATCATCCATTTCGTATTATATGTTACGAATTACAATTTGTATTGATATGTTACGAATGACAATTTACTAACGTTAGCTATGTGGCTAGTTGGCTAACGCTAGCTAGGTGGCTAACGTTAACTAGGCTAGGGTTAGGGTTGGAGATTCAGGTTAGGTTTAACACCCACCCACCCATCCATCACCCCAACCCAACCGCAAGTAATCTTCTGTCTTATGCAACCAAACCCAACGTAACTTATTATACTAATTTGAGTCTCCCGGATTTCCGTTTACTATGTTACGTCTAGTCTAGAGACCAGGCTGGTGTATTTTAACCCAATAATGGTTGAATTGAAGAAGTTTTGAACTGCCTGTAAATCATTGTTTTTCGACCAGTGGACACAGCCAGTGCATAGTGTGGATCCCAGCTTATGGAAAAAAGTTTGAGGGAATTCGTCCCTTCTCAACTCCTCTGTGGTATTGTGCTCCACATACTGTCAACAACGAGTTTCATTTAAAAAGACCATGCGTGGTGGTTTTATTTCTCAATCTAATTTGTGTGGATACAAAAATATTGTCCATAATACTAATGGACACATGTTCAAACTCATAGACTTTTAAAACTCTTAAACAGCTGCAAATGATCTAGATATCAAAGTGTCCATTAGGTCTATAATACAGCAGGTGGCATGCATGTTCTTGAAGACCAAGGGGTATTCAATTAATTGGAATAACCTATAATACAGCAGGTGGCATGCATGTTCTTTAAGACCAAGGGGTATTCAATTAATTGGAATAACCTATAATACAGCAGGTGGCATGCATGTTCTTTAAGACCAAGGGGTATTCAATTAATTGGAATAACTGGAGATCTGACAGACTTAGTTTTGTAAAGATATAGCCAAATTGTATTTTTATTTTATTTGAAGTAGAAAGCAATGGGTTAGAAGAAGCCCACATAACCCATAAAGTAAAATGCAACATCCATTTATGGCCAGCTATGTAAACTCTAACATTGATTTATCCTGCTGTAGATGCCCATCAATTGGGAATATTTATTTTTGTAATACCTCTTAAGATAAAAGTAATCTAAAAGTAACTAAAATCAATCAAATTACATTACTGAGTTTGGGTAATCCAAAAGATACGTTACTGTTTACACTTTTGGACAAGTAACGAGCAACTAACGGATTACATTTAGAAAGGAACCTACCCAACCCTACTATGCTCACACGTCTGTAAATAGGAAACTAAGTAATGTACTGGGTATACATAATTGATTTAATATTTTGTTTTCCCACAGGTGAACGGGACAGAAATTGAATATGAGTTTGAAGAAATCACGCTAGAGCGGGTGAGTTGATGAACACGCGATCTGTAAATACTCTATTTAAACTCTATTTAAAATGACCGGGACATTACAGTCATTTAAATTGAACGAGGAATGCCATATCCTGTCTCATGCTCATCTCAGACATGTCCCATAAAGGGCTTCATAAACTAGGAAGTGTAATCGTTGAATGTGACAGGCAGGATAAGTTAATAGGCCAATATGTCTCAAATGATATTGACCCCATGCACCTGTTACGGGAGGAATAGAAAAAACAAGAAGCGAACTGATACTATTTTGAAGCTGCTGGAGAAGCGAGATGACTCCACAAACAGAAAAACAATCTGTGATTGCGTCACCATTTTTATTTCAAATTGATGCATGAAGAGGAAAGCCTGGGGTTACTGTGCCTTTAACAAACTTAAACAGAAACCTGTTTTACTTTCCACTAAAGCTAATTGATCTTAGCCAGACAAGCTAGAGTAACACAAACATCCAAGTCCTGCGGGTATTTTGAGCAGGCCAGCCCTTAATTGGGACATAGCATTTGCATGACAAAAGCCAGGGCTAACATCCCCAAGGCTCAGTGGCCAATAAGAGGCTTAGCTTGGCTGCTGAATTACATTTTGACAGCAAAAAAAAAAAAGGATCCTTGTGACCTGAAACAATAAACTACATAGGAAAAGGTCTGTTCAGCCAAAGGAAGTGATAATTCATCCAACAGAGGAGGCGGAAGCATTTGGTGCTTCACTACACAGCTCACCCTTTGACGGGCAAGAGCAGAAATAAACAGGGTGGCTTTAGAGTGGCTCATGCTGACTCTGCATCTGTGTATTCAGGCTTCACCTCACAGGACCCTTTATGCACTCCACTTCCATTGCCCTATCTAGCCAATGGGCTTTGATCATGTGTGCACTTGAGTGAGCTAGCTATCATTACTTCCATCGCAGCCTGGTTGAGCTGTGTCCGTCAACTCAGCCTACAGGGTGAATTTTAGGTCAAGAGATGCCCCTACTAGGGTTGCAAAATTCCAGGAACTTTCAATAAATTCCCTGATTTTCCAGAAATCCTGGTTAATCTTGGTTTCCTGCTTATTCCCACCAAATTCCGGCCAACTGGGATTTGGGAAGAAACTGTGAATTTCTTGAAAGTTCCCGGAATTTTGCAACCGTAGACCCTACTCCCATCAGCTAGCAATTTAATCAAAGCATCCACATTCATTTTACAACCGTAGACCCTACTCCCATCAGCTAGCAATTTAATCAAAGCATCCACATTCATTTTGCAACCGTAGACCCTACTCCCATCAGCTAGCAATTTAATCAAAGCATCCACATTCATTTTGCAACCGTAGACCCTACTCCCATCAGCTAGCAATTTAATCAAAGCATCCACATTCATTTTACAACCGTAGACCCTACTCCCATCAGCTAGCAATTTAATCAAAGCATCCACATTCATTTTACAACCGTAGACCCTACTCCCATCAGCTAGCAATTTAATCAAAGCATCCACATTCATTTTACAACCGTAGACCCTACTCCCATCAGCTAGCAATTTAATCAAAGCATCCACATTCATTTTACAACCGTAGACCCTACTCCCATCAGCTAGCAATTTAATCAAAGCATCCACATTCATTTTACAACCGTAGACCCTACTCCCATCAGCTAGCAATTTAATCAAAGCATCCACATTCATTTTACAACCGTAGACCCTACTCCCATCAGCTAGCAATTTAATCAAAGCATCCACATTCATTTTACAACCGTAGACCCTACTCCCATCAGCTAGCAATTTAATCAAAGCATCCACATTCATTTTGCAACCGTAGACCCTACTCCCATCAGCTAGCAATTTAATCAAAGCATCCACATTCATTTTGCAACCGTAGACCCTACTCCCATCAGCTAGCAATTTAATCAAAGCATCCACATTCATTTTACAACCGTAGACCCTACTCCCATCAGCTAGCAATTTAATCAAAGCATCCACATTCATTTTACAACCGTAGACCCTACTCCCATCAGCTAGCAATTTAATCAAAGCATCCACATTCATTTTGCAACCGTAGACCCTACTCCCATCAGCTAGCAATTTAATCAAAGCATCCACATTCATTTTACAACCGTAGACCCTACTCCCATCAGCTAGCAATTTAATCAAAGCATCCACATTCATTTTGCAACCGTAGACCCTACTCCCATCAGCTAGCAATTTTTATTCATTTTGCAAAGACCCTACTCCCATCATAGCAATTTAATCAAAGCATCCACATTCATTTTGCAACCGTAGACCCTACTCCCATCAGCTAGCAATTTAATCAAAGCATCCACATTCATTTTCATCTTCTAGCAATTTAATCAAAGCATCCACATTCATTTTAAAACCGTAGACCCTACTCCCATCAGCTAGCAATTTAATCAAAGCATCCACATTCATTTTGCAACCGTAGACCCTACTCCCATCAGCTAGCAATTTAATCAAAGCATCCACATTCATTTTGCAACCGTAGACCCTACTCCCATCAGCTAGCAATTTAATCAAAGCATCCACATTCATTTTACAACCGTAGACCCTACTCCCATCAGCTAGCAATTTAATCAAAGCATCCACATTCATTTTGCAAAGACCCTACTCCCATCAGCTAGCAATTTAATCAAAGCATCCACATTCATTTTACAATAGACCCTACTCCCATCAGCTAGCAATTTAATCAAAGCATCCACATTCATTTTACAAGAGACCCTACTCCCATCAGCTAGCAATTTAATCAAAGCATCCACATTCATTTTGCAACCGTAGACCCTACTCCCATAGCTAGCAATTTAATCAAAGCATCCACATTCATTTTACAACCGTAGACCCTACTCCCATCAGCTAGCAATTTAATCAAAGCATCCACATTCATTTTACAACCGTAGACCCTACTCCCATCAGCTAGCAATTTAATCAAAGCATCCACATTCATTTTGCAACCGTAGACCCTACTCCCATCAGCTAGCAATTTAATCAAAGCATCCACATTCATTTTACAACCGTAGACCCTACTCCCATCAGCTAGCAATTTAATCAAAGCATCCACATTCATTTTACAACCGTAGACCCTACTCCCATCAGCTACCAATTTAATCAAAGCATCCACATTCATTTTGCAACCGTAGACCCTACTCCCATCAGCTAGCAATTTAATCAAAGCATCCACATTCATTTTACAACCGTAGACCCTACTCCCATCAGCTAGCAATTTAATCAAAGCATCCACATTCATTTTGTAAACGCGTCGAGGGGGATATGGCTCATAAAAATGATAGAGCTTAGAGAGTTTGTTATGAACTTAACATTTTAAGTGTGTGACCTACGAAGCTCAACAGATATTATATTTTGTTTATGTTGGATGTAATTTCGGATAGTTTACAGGTTGGCATTATAAGGAATAGAAGTGTAACTGCTAGATGTATTATTCATTGTTCCTCGTGCTCTGCAGGGGAACTCAGGGTTGGGCTTCAGCATAGCTGGAGGGACAGATAACCCCCATGTCGGAGATGACCCAGGGATCTTCATCACCAAGATCATCTCTGGTGGCGCGGCAGCAGAGGATGGCAGGTTAAGGTGAGTGCTATAGATCGAGCCCTTTTACAACTGAAATCTTCACTGAAGACATTGAGTTGGCAAAATGCTCTGGTATAAATGCTGTCAGAATGGATGGCTCGAAGACTCTCATCTATCGTTGGATATAAGTGTATTTGTGCCATGTTTTGAAGGCTTTATCCTATAACGGAAAAGCTGGAAGGGTTGTTTTCAGGTTTTTCCCGAAATGTTATCTTACTTCGAGAGCTGTTCTTTGACAATTTGTTACAGAGATCTCTGTTCGCATTGTCTTTGTTCAACGGTAACTCTCCATGGGATTGCATTCATTCCAGAAACTATCCCTAAACACCTCTATATAAATCTCACATGTGGTACTACATACAGCAGACTACAGGTAACTGCCAAAATAAAGTCAGTAAATGAGGGATACAAAGTATATTAAATGCAGGTGCTTCCACACGTGTGGTTCCTGAGTTAATTAAGCAATATAGCCAAAATTACATCCAACATAAATATACCATTTCTGTTTAGCTTCACACACTTAGATGTTATGTCCTCCACTGACTCTACGTTTAAAATAAATGTAGAGATTCTCTTGCAGGGGCACATTTTCCCAGAATTCCACATACTTTCTTATTTGCATAATCCAATGTATTATTATGTTTTTAAGATGTGCACAGAGATTAGTGGAAAAGGCCTACTCTAGAAGACATGATGGGTTTTGACATCGTTTATTTATTATAGTTAGGCACATTCCTCCTTTGGTTACTTATTCACTTCACCGTCTGGGGGATTGTAGCTTAACATTACTTATTCTAAGCATCTTCTTGCTCTTACGTTTTAGCTGAATGTAAATAGGAAATACTCAAAGGCTTTGCTCTGGGAACACTCTACATAACACAGGGCTTTTGGGATGCTTAGAGTACCACATAGTTAGTGAGATGACAGGGTAAATTAAAGGGGATGTTCAGGATTTTACAACTTGATGTTAGATGGTTCCTCACCCTGAAAGTAGGTTTGGTTTTCTTTAAACAGCCACTTTTCAGCTAGCTTCTGCATTGCATTGCTTTCTCTTCGGGGGTTTAGGCTGGGTATCTGTAAAGCACTTTGTGACAACTGCTGATGTAAAATGGGCTTTTTAAAATAAACAAGACTGATTGAGTGACTAGCCACATCCAGCTGACAATCAGTGGAAGTGGTAGATGCAATTAATGGACAAATCACCTTGAAGTATCATCAAAACATATATGGAGTTGATTTCAGTTGATTTGGCGATGAAAGTGACAATGATATTTTAAGTTCAGCATAAAATCCCTTTTTTATGGTGTAAACGTTTTGCTGTGGTGTGCGCTAATGAATACACCCCAGCTGTATCATAACAATCAGTAGTGTTAAACTCATTGTGGTGTTAATTTGAACACTTTTACGGTGTGTATATCAGGTATCAGAGCGGAGCATGTCTAATTTCCCGCCTTGCTATGTTGTTGTCTTGGGTCTCTCTTTATGCAGTGTCGTCTCTCTTGTCGTGATGTGTGTTTTGTCCTTCAGTTTCTTGGCAATTTCTCGCATGGAATAGCCTTAATTTCTCAGAACAAGAATAGACTGACGAGTTTCAGAAGAAATTTATTTGTGTCTGGCCATTTTGAGCCAGTAATCAAACCCACAAATGCTGGTGTTCCAGATGCTCAACTAGTCTAAAGAAGGCCAGTTGTATTGCTTCTTTAATCAGAACAACAGTTTTCAGCTGCTGCAAAAGGGTTTTCTAATGATCAATTAGCCTTTTAAAATTCTAAACTTGGATTAGCTAACACAGCATGCCATTGGAACACAGCGAATTTGGAGCTGCAGTTCATTTTTTTTTGTGAGCGTGGAATGTTCATTGTCAGAGTGGTAGGAAAGGACATTACGTGGGATTTGAGTGATGAGCGGGATTTCTAACTGCTCAACTCCGCTCACATAATCTGGTGTATATGCATTCACACTCAACAGAATGAATTTCACACTTTCAAAAGTGTGAACTAATTGGCATTACACTATACACTACTGGAGTTAACTCATAGGCATTTCACTCTACATTGGAGTGAACTAATTAGTATTTAATTTTACAGTGGAGTGAAATATAATGAAATGGTATATGGTGTAAAGACTAATTTGTATATTTCCCAGCGTGCCTTTTCTTTTTGAGTGATTTGTAGAGTTACCATGTATTTTTTTAGTAACCCAGACATGGTTGTGGAATTATCATTAAAAGTATTCAAATTAAACTATGACAATTTACATTACATATATCATAAGGCTTTACTTTGATGGCCTAGTTTTAACTTAACTCAGTGAAACTCCTCATTTACAGGCCACATCAGGCCTGCAGGTCACATTATGATGTGTAATTCCTATTGGAGTCCAGACAGAGTGAGGATATCAAACCGTTTTATTCACCCGTAACCGATATTCAGAATGACTGTCAGGATAATGGACATTGGTAAAGGAGACTACCTTAGCCATTTAAACTGGAACAACCATTTCAGTTGTAACGGTGCAATACATCTAACTGACTGATCGGATTAGTTTAGAAAACTATGTTATTTATCTTTGTGTAGCACAAGTTTAATCAATCAATCAATGAACATGCAAAAACACAGACATTAAAAACAATCCTAAAAAAGCTACCTGCAGTAGAGCATGCTGGAAAACATGTTAATGATGGGCTCTCCACAATGTAAAACAATAGCTCTGGTTATTAACACCAACAATTTGGGTTATTTGACACCACTGAGTGTTAACACAGAGTGAATTCAACTCCTGAATCAACACTAGAAATATAACTCTGATAAATCAACACTGGCCAATTTGCAGTGTCCGTTCAACTGTGGACGTTGTGCTGTAAATGCATATAGTGTACAACACATTAACAGATCTCACTGCAGACCAAGGCATCATGCTGAGCACAAGCATAGAAACACAGCTTTTATGTGTGTAAATAGGCAGAATCTCTCGCTCTGCTTGAGTGTGTGTGTGTGTGCATGGGGTCTCAGCTGGTCCCTTACAATGCGCCTCAGGAGAGTTCTGTTCTTGAACGTGGGGGCATGGATGTTTGTGGTCTCTCCTGAAGGGGTTAAAGGGTCACACTGCAGCAGGGGCCTTCTACTCCCCCTGCCACACGCACAAATACTATCCAGGTCAAGGCTCATGTTCCCATCCTCTTTTTTCCCTTGCAGAGTGAATGACTGCATCCTGCGGGTGAATGATGCCGACGTGTCCGAGGTGTCCCACAGTAAGGCTGTGGAGGCCCTGAAGGTGGCCGGCTCCATCGTCAGCCTCTACGTTCGCCGGAGGAGACCCATGCTGGAAACTGTCATTGAGATCAAACTCATCAAAGGACCAAAAGGTTGTTTTACACTCCCTCTCATCTTTCTATCTAGCTCATATTTTGGGGATTGAACTCCCAGGTAAAATGTGAAAGGTTATTACATTACACCATGTTGGACAACTTCCCTTTCCGTCTCAATTTTCGTCTCTCTCTTGTCTCAATTTTCATCTCTCTCTGTCTCAATTTTCATCTCTCTCTGTCTCAATTTTCATCTCTCTCTGTCTCAATTTTCATCTCTCTGTCTCAATTTTCATCTCACTCTGTCTCAATTTTCATCTCTCTCTGTCTCAATTTTCATCTCTGTCTCAATCCCCCCCATCATCATCATCATTACTTTCCCAATATATCCCTCTGTCTGTATCTACAACTCACTTCCTTTCGCCTTGTCTTAATTTCTTTCATCTTTTGCTCAGTAAGTGTCAGTGATTTTTAAGGGTAAACCGGATAACCCATGCACATCCAATATCCTTTGTTTTATTTAGTATTTTATCAGTGGGGGTTTGTACCACCCCTCCAGCCCCCACACTAAGATATAACTTTGATGCATTATTTATGTCAGAGATGAGTCATCACTGGGGAAAAGCTGCAGTGAATCCATGGGTGTATTCATTAGGGCACACTGTGGCAAAACGTTTTGCAAATGAAAACGTTTTCCAACAAAAAATGTAGAATCTTAAGTTCAGGTTAGTCCCTCCCCATTTTGAGCACGTTTGGCTCCTAGTGAATACCCCAGATTGAGAGATGGATGAGGGAGGAGAGGAGATGTGGAAAGCGACATTGTGTGGTCTATAACTGATGCTGCTATTTTCTTACCCTGACTATAAGCGTGTGTGTTTCACACGTCAGTTGGCCGGAGACAAACCCACTGTAATCAATGAAACATGCTATACTTGCCTCAGAAGCAGCATATCCGTGAAGCAGCAAAAACACAAGGCTCTCTTTGCTGAATGATCTTTCTATCCTTCAAGTCTATTTTCCAGTGCTTCAGGTGTCTGTGAAGTGTACTAATATACCCTCACTGGACAGTTTATTAGGTACACCCATCTAGTACCGGGTCGGACCCCTCTTTGCCTCCAGAGCAGTCTGAAATCTGTGTCGGATACATTCCACGTGGATGTTGGTCCATGCTGACGCGATGGCATCATGCAGTTGCTGCAGATTGGACGGCAGTATATTCATGCTGTGAACAGCCCGTTCCATCTCATCTCAAAGATGCTCTATTGGGTTGAGGTCCGGGAACTGGGCAGGCCACTAAAGTAAACTGAACTTGATGTCATGTTCCAGGCAATGTTTTTCCACACCTCAATTGTCCAGTGTTGGAGATGCCGTTCTGAGATGCCGTTTGTGGTCCGCCTGGTAGCTTGCACGATTCTTGCCATTCTCCTTCGACCTCATCAACAAGTTTTCGCCCACAGTCCTGCCGCTGACTGGATGTTTTTGTTTGCCGCACCAATCTCGGTAAACACTAGACACTGTCGTCATGAAAAGCCCAGGAGGGATCTGTCGCGCCTGGTACCGACGACCATACAGCATTCGAAGTTGCTTAGGTCCCTCGTGTTGCCCATTCCAACGTTCAGTCGAACAGTATCTGAATGCCTGTCTGCCTGCTTTATTTAACAAGCCACGGCCATGTGACTCACTGTCTGTAGGAGCAATCCATTTTCGTGAATGGGGTGTTGTACCTAATAAACTGTTACTGAGTGTAAGTGGCTTGTGCTTGTGATCCAGAGGCTGCAGCCTAGGCTGCAAGACCACACTAGGCCACAATACCTTTTTAACCTCCACCCCACGTCTATTTCTCCTCAGGGCTGGGCTTTAGCATCGCAGGAGGGGTGGGCAACCAGCACATCCCGGCGGACAACAGCATCTATGTAACTAAGATCATAGATGGCGGTGCAGCACAGAAGGACCAGCGCTTGCAGGTTGGAGACCGGCTGCTTATGGTAAGTTACTGCAGCTTCACTACCCATACCCTGCCCTGTCGTCATCCCCCATAGGTGGACCATACTGTACTGTCAAAGTGTTATACTGCGTAACAATCTTCATAACACATTTATTAAACATCATTCATAAGGAGTTTTGAAAATAAAATGTAGCTTTATTTATCCACTGTGCAACGACGTTCCGCCCCCACTTACCGTCAAACAATCATGTCAATGAGGAGATATACGGAGCCATACGGAGCACTCTGCATTGTTACGCAATTTGGGAAGTACACAGCGATGCAGTATAAAGCTTGATTTGGCCTCCGCAATTGGATCACACCCTCCGTACGGGCCTTTTGGAACGCATTTATGGATCAAGCATAAATGTATTTTTAGTTGGAAGCAAGGATAGAGGAGAGCATGTTTGCTAGTTTCGTCTGATTTTAACCTGTTGTTGTATCTATCCGTTTATTCAAATGAATTCAACATTTTTTGTAAAATTGTTCCTGTCTTCATGAAACCTTTTTGATGTGTACGAGGTAACGGCCAACTTCATCACAACTCCAGAAATCTGTTGTTATAGTGTTGTAGCAGGTGAGTTGCTTTACCACAGTTTAATTCAACTAGCTACCTTCCTGCTGCCTCCAGCTTTGGAGGATCCTGGGCTATCATAATCTGCATTTGGCAGGCTGCACTTGGCAGCACCATGTCAGTCTGGCATTAAAGGAGTGGAACGGAAGGTTTAAAGAGCAACTGCCCCTTAAAAGCAACTTCGCGCTTTGAGAATGGCTTATGTGGCATCGTTGTGAGACACAAAAATAATTGACTACATAGATTGACTACAATGTACATAGGACAATATTTTAAAAGGTCAAAAGCTCCACATTTCAATGACTTAACCTCAAACCAACTATAAATTGTAGATATGAATTTACAAATATTGATAGCCTTTAATGAGATAACTAAAAGCTATGCAACATGAAAATATTGTCCCATTTACACTCTGCAATTTATTGACGGTCCCTAACTATTCCCTGAGATTGGCTATCGAAAGTGTATACAACTTTTCCAGGGTTGCACACCAGCCGGATGAAGCTAATTGGCAAAATAATTTAGGTAAATCTTCCCACCTGCGAACAGACACAAGGGACTCCCACATCAAACCACACCCCGAAACCAACTCACATTTGAATTAAGTCATGGCCGAAATCTCTCTCAAAACAAAGTACAGATCAAATAAACAGTAGCTGCCAGGACTAATATTGGTCCAATAAATATAGCACCCTGTTGGATTGGATAATATTGTGTTCATTTGTTTGATTCAAATTCTATTTAAATCTGTTATGGATAGGGTATTTAATGTATTTGGGCCTTTTTAAGTGAATTACTTTGTAAAAGTGGATGATTTAATGAACCAGATCTTAAAACGAGGCCAAATCAGGAAGTGCAGTCACCCTTGAACTTTCTTCCGTTATGCCTGAGATTTTCTCCATGCACACAGGTGAACAACTACACTCTGGAAGAGGTCTCCCACGAGGAGGCAGTAGCCATACTGAAGAACACGTCTGACGTTGTCTACCTGAAGGTGGGCAAGCCCACCAGTGTTTACTCATCAGATCCCTATGGGCCACCTGATATCACGCACTGTGAGTTTGTCACCTCTTTTTCACCCCTCTACCCACCCGTTTGGCCAGTTTCCCAGACACAGATGACGTTTAGACCTGGACTAAAATGCTCAATGGAGGTTCTTCAATAAAAGTTCTTAGTCCAGCACTCGGCTTCGTCTGTGTCTGTGAAACCGCCTTACAGAGACGTAACTTAAGTTTGTCGTCCGAGTTGTGTACAAGAGGGCAGCATTTGAGTTACAAATGATGTGAGCAACCTCTGCTGTTGTAGACCTGGACATTCTTCTTTCACTTCGCAAATGAATGTGTTTCATTCACACTGATGCGGTATGCTTGTTCATTATCCCTGAGTTTAGATACAGAGTCTTCACAATAACGTTATGTGAGTTGGGATTGTTTTAGAGTGCATTGTGTTTTCTACGTAGTACTTATTTAACCTTTCTCCCTTGCCATGTAAACTTAAATTCCAAAACATTAGTGTGTGGGCCTCCAAGCTACATTCATTTTATTGATTGACAGGTTAGTAATGTCAGAAAGCTGAAGTCTGAAGTGCTGTGTACACCCTTGTTGTTTCATTCAAGCGTTCTCTCCAGCAATGGAAAATCATATGTCTTCCGTGGGAAACAACGGCACTCTGGAGTACAAGTGCAGTCTTCCCCCCATGCCCATCTCCCCCGGAAGGTACTCCCCCCTCCCAAACCAACTACTCGGGGAAGAGGACATAAACAGGTTGGATGGTTTTTCCTTCTTACGGTAATTACATCCCTTCCTACTAGACGCCAGTAGTATTACAAGTAGTGTCTCGTCACTTCAATCCACCCCGTTTTGTATGGAAACACAAAAGCATTTCTAGACGACGTTACAAGTTGATGGAATTGATTGCTTTGGGGATTACAAGCCCCGCACCTCCCTTCCTAATTCCTTTGACCCAGCTGTTTTGATCCAATGCTGTCCTCCACTCAAGTCCATTCTTTCAACTGTGTTGTAGCACTATGTTTGATCTGGCGGTATGTTTGAGATGCATGTGAAGATATACTGAAGGGTGGTCAGGTTTTGTACCTTTACGACCTGTGTAGTTTTTCCGCTACGTCCTTTAATCTTATATATGTATGTAATAATGGACCAGACTATCGCGGCTCTGAACAATCAATTCAGCTTAAGACAACAAACTAGCTATTTCAGTGTTTCACAAAATGGTTTATTCTTTGATCTAGTTATTTTAATTTTGGAAGTTGGTCTATCCCTTCTGTGGTATTACATCAGTAGTGGTTGCAGATGGTTTTCATTTGGGGGTTTTTCCAGTGAGATGTTTTCTGCAAAGCAGTTGATTTTTCTGAGTGGGTGCTTAACCTGAAAATCTCTGTCTCACTCACTCACACACTCACACACTTAACATCCACATTAAACCGGCGCTCCCTTTCCAAAGGAAGGAGCCTCCCTTCAAGAGGAGTCTGTCATAGCACTGAACCACTGTCTATATTCTATAAGGACAAGTGCTGTTACGACGTGGGGTGTGATGGAGTTTCCAATAAAGCTTTTACTAAAGGAGAGAAGTAGAGTGTTTGATATAGTGAATTTGCATTTACGCTGACACATGGCATACGTGTTACTCAAGCAATATCCTACATGGGCTGCGAGTTGATTGGCTCAATGTCCAGGACAATTCAGAGCAACAAGAAATGGCTTAGCCGACCATGTGGAGAAAAGATGTTTCAAACCTGTAATCAGCTTTCCAAGACAAGAAAGTCTAGACGATCATCACTACAAGAGAAACTAAGACCAACTGCAAGCCACTTTATTCAAATGTATCCGACCACATCAATCGAATTTGTCTTGAAGTGTTCCGTAACTGAAACAGAATGCATAATAGATCAGTACTAGAGTGCCAAATAATTTAAATACATCTTTTAATCTTCACATGCTTAACACTTTTTTTAATGCAGTCTGATTCTGTCTTTATAAAGTAGTGTCCTAGTTTAAAGTGACATACCGTTGAGCATGTAATAGAGGGTTTGAGATGTTTTTTAAAGCACACTGCAACAGATCCCTTTGAGAAATGGCCTATGTGGCATCAATATGCGTCAAAAACAGTTATTCCAGTGTCAAAATTACAAAGTGTAAAGTGTGAAGACTACAAAGTGTGAAGACTATAAAGTGTAAAGTGTAAAGACTATAGAGTGTAAAGTGTAAAGACTACAGAGTGTAAAGTGTAAAGACTACAGAGTGTAAAGTGTAAAGACTACAGAGTGTAAAGTGTAAAGACTACAGAGTGTAAAGTGTAAAGACTACAAAGTGTAAAGTGTAAAGACTACAAAGTGTAAATAGGATAATTTGGTCCATAAAGTCAGTCTTGTCTAAACTAGAGTTTGGAATATCCGTGCGGTGATTGCTCTTTATCCAATAGCACGGACAGTGAGATAGACCTGCCCAGCAGCTCCGACTGTTTACATAAGACAACACGTTGCAATTTTAAAGTGACCAGTGTTTCCATGTCTACAGTTGAAGTCGGAAGTTTACATACACTTAGGTTGGAGTCATTAAAACTAATTTTTCAACCACTCCACAAAATCCTTATTAACAAACTATAGTTTTGGCAAGTCTGTTAGTCATTTTTCCAAAAATTGTTTACAGAATGATTGTTTCACTTAGAATTCACTGTATCACAATTCCAGTGGGTCAGAAGTTTACATACACTAAATTGACTGTGCCTTTAAACATCTTGGAAAATTCCAGAAAATTATGTCATGGCTTTAGAAGCTTCTGATAGGCTACTTGACATAATTTGAGTCAATTGGAGGTGTACCTGTGGATGTATTTCAAGGCTTAACTTCAAACTCAGTGCCTCTTTGCTTGACATCATGGGAAAATCAAAAGAAATCAGCCAAGACGTCAAAAAAAATTGTAGCCCTCCACAAGTCTGGTTCATCCTTGGGAGCAATTTCCAAACGCCTGAAGGCACCACGTTCATCTGTACATACAATAGTACGCAAGTATAAACACCATGGGACCACGCAGCCGTCATACCGCTCAGGAAGGAGATGCGTTCTGTCTCCTAGAGATGAACGTACTTTGGTGTGAAAAGTGCAAATCAATCCCAGAACAATAGCAAAGGACCTTGTGAAGATGGTGGAGGAAACAGGTACAAAAGTATCTATATCCACAGTAAAACGAGTCTTATATCGACATAACCTGAAAGGCCGCTTAGAAAGGAAGAAGCCACTGCTCCAAAACCGCCATGAAAAAAACAGACTAGCCAGACTACTTTTTGGAGAAATGTCCACTGGTCTGATGAAAAAAAAATAGAACTGTTTGGCCATAATGACCTTTGTTATGTTTGGAGGAAAAAGGGGAGGCTTGCAAGCCGAAGAACACCATCCCAACCGTAAAGCATGTGGTGGCAGCATCATGTTGTGGGGGTGCTTTGCTGCAGGAGGTACTAGTGCACTTCACAAAGTAGATGGCATCATGAGGGTAGCAAATTATGTGGATATATTGAAGCAAAATCTCAAGACATTAGTCAGGAATTTGAAGCTTGGTCGCAAATGGGTCTTCCAAATGGACAATGACCCCAAGCATACTTCCAAAGTTGCGGCAAAATGGCTTAAGGACAACAAACTCAAGTTATTGGAGTGGCCATCACAAAGCCCTGACCTCAATCCCATAGAAAATTGGTGGACAAAACTGAAAAGGCGTGTGTGAGCAAGGAGGCCTACAAACCTGACTCAGTTACACCAGCTCTGTCAGGAGGAATGGGCCAACATTTACCCAACTTAATGTGGGATGCTTGTGGAAGGTTACCCGAAATGTTTGACCCGAGTTAAAAAATTTAAAGGCAATGCTTCCAAATACTAATTGAGTGTATGTAAACTTCTGCTCCACTGGGAATGTGATGGAAGAAATAGAGGCTGAAATAAATCTCTCTACTATTATTCTGACATTTCACATTCTTAAAATAAATTGGTGATCCTAACTGACCTAAGACAGGGAATTTTACTAGGATTAATTATCAGGAATATTGAAAAACTGAGTTGAAATGTATTTGGCTAAGGTATATGTAAACTTCCGACTTCAACTGTATGTATTCCTCTTGTCCAGATGTGATAGGGCAGTGCGATGGCGATTGCATCGTTTGTGGATCTCTTGATGCAAATTGAATTGGTTCTTGGGTGTCAGTTAAGGTAGAGCTGATCTGATCTTTATCTAGCCTCTCAAAGCACTTCACGTTGACAGAAGTGAGTGCTGTGGGGCGATAGTAATTTAATTCACTTACCTTTGCTTTCTTGGGTACAGGAACAATGCTGGACATCTTGAAGCAAGTGGAGACTGGGATAGGGAGAGATTGAATATGTCCGTAAACACTCCAGCCAGCTGGTCTGTGCATGCTCTGAGGACGCGGCTAGGGATACTGTCTTGACCGGTAGCCTTGCAAGGGTTAACAAGCTTAAATGTCTTACTCATGTCGGCCACAGAGAACGAGAGACAACAGTCCTTGGGAGTGGACCACGTCGGTGGCACTGTGTTATCCTCAAAGTGGGCGAAGAAGGTGTTTAGCTTGTCCGGGACGTCGGTGTCTACGACGTTTCTGGTTTTTCCTTTGCAATCCGGGATTGTCTATAGACCCTGCCACATGCTTCTCATGTCTGAGCCGTTGAATTGTCCACTTTGTTTCTGTACTGAACTTTTGCCTGTTTGATTGCCTTACAGATGGAATAAATAATTATACTGTTTGTATTGACCATATTCCCAGTCACCTTGCCGTGGTTAAATGTGGTGGTTCACTCTTTCAGTTTTGTGCGAAGGCTGCCATCTATCCACGTTTTTTGGTTTGGGTAGGTTTTGATAGTCAGTCACTGTCCGTGTATAGTCACAGAACTCAGTCACTGTCCGTGTATACATCAATGCCATTCTCAGAGGCTACCCGGAGCATTTCCCTGTCCACGTGATCAAAATAATCTTGAAGCATGGATTCTGATTGGTCAGATCAACGTTGAATAGACCTTAGCACAGGTACTTCCTATTTGAGTTTCTGCAAGGAGCAGAATGCAGAGCAGAGTTGTGATCTGATTTGCTGAAGGGAGGGTGGGGGAGTGTCTTGTAGCCATCCTGGAAGGGAGAGTAACAATGGTCGAGACTTCTTATGGCGTGGGAACTACAGTGTCTCATGGGGGGCAAACACTATCCAAACGTGAAGAATAGATGGCTCCGTACTGTATGGTTGCCTTCTTGCAAGCCTAAACCCAACTTTGCCATTTTGTGCTTCTAACAGACTAGTCAAAGCTCAAACCAAGTTTATTCACCCACTGGGTCAAACAGCAAGTATTTATACCTTCCTATTAGGCGGCGTGTCCTCCTTCCACATCTCGACGGCCAATACATCTCTGTTGCTAGGCAGGAACTCAGGCGGTGTGTGTTGTTCGGTTCTAATTTTCAGAGTAAATAACGCACGGACACGAGAGAAGCTTAACCAAGTTGAATTCTACCCAAAGGGTCGACACAGCTGTATTCAGATAAAGACATGTTCCCACCACCACGTGTGTGTGTGTGTGTGTGTGTGTGTGTGTGTGTGTGTGTGTGTGTGTGTATATATATATACACTCCACTTTAGACACTCCTCCTTCTCTCCTTACATCTCATTGTTCGAAAGGAAGACGAAGTGATACAGTATTAAACTGTTCTGTCTCCCTTCAGGTAACCTGACCTGACCTCAACCCCCTTGATGTCTAATCCAAAGCACTCAACCCGTTTCACTTATAGCGCTCCTGTGACTTCCTCCCGTCCACCCAGCACATTCCAAAGCCATCTGTCTCCTACAGATAACCATTCACTTCTGATGTGACCTTCATTCTCTACCACCCCTCAGACACTATAGTATTACTTCTGATCGATCGTGTCTCTAGTGTAGCAACGTTCAAAGTTGAACCCAGAATCCAACAGTGTGTAATATAACTGCTCCTTGTCACTTCGTCTGATCTGACCTCGGGCCACATTCCTCACTCCTCCCTAATCCACTGCTATCTAATTTTATCAGTGACTGAAATCAGACTGGTACCCTTTGGCCCACTCCATAAGATCCGTGAGATTTAACAATAACATTATACATGTAAAGTAGTTCTAGTATAGTAGCATGAATAAGTATATATTTCAAGCTAGAATCCAGCAGTGCCAACATAGCTATATGGAACATCCAACTAGTTTTTTGCCTTAGATTAAATTAAGATAAAAACATTTAAAAAACATCTTAAGAAATCACAATTTTCAGTTTTGGTTCATGTTTGAGATCTATCAGGGATTCATTGATCTTGGTACTATAAAGGGCCTAATGCATTGCTTTTCTCCACTTTTTTTGTTTGTGTATAAAGTCATCTTTTGTTCAGAGTTTTGAACACTTTTTTAAACACCAACATTGTTGACAGGTTCATGGGAAATATAGCATTACCAGAATCTGTAAGTTAATGGGAAATTAAGTCAACAACCATTTTGATAACCTCCATTGCTGACACGTGGAGTGCCATCACTAGTTGTGAGTGATTAGTGCTTTTTGAAATTGGTTTTGTTTTGGTTCGATCATTAAAAAAGAATCACGGTTTTCAATTTCGGTTGATTTATTTTACGTTAAAAGCACTAAGCAATTATGTGGTTTGAATGCTGGAACACAGAATAAAACAATGAAAGTCCAATGATGATAGTGAATGGTAGTGCTTATCACTTATCAACCATCATTTATTCACATTACTTTAAAAACATTTTTCAGTTGTGTATTGTATTTGTTTTATTTTATTATTCCACTCAGTCATCTGACAAAATCTCTATTTTAGTAGTTCTTCTGAGTACAGCATACTTTTATGCCTGCTGAATACCAACTATCAATCACTTAGATCATGTATTTTCAGGTAGAGATACCTCGCAAAGTAACTGCTCTCTCCCACCCAATCACACATTCTTCTGTCACCTTCTCTGTGTCAGCCTAATGTAGCAGGTGAAAAAAAACACACAGGCTGGACAAGTAGATGCGCAATGGATTGTGGTCTTTGTAGTCAATTACCACTTTCTGCGCTATGTAGAATATTGGCCTGTTGGAAACTACAACTCCTTACTACATTGCACAGTTCGGGCTTGATCTAATTTATCTAGAGAAACCGTGTAAAGTGCGCAATGAAATAGTTGTCAATTAGTTGTTTTAAAAAATGAAAAATAAAATACATTAAAGTACAACTTAAGTATTTTTTGGGGTATCTGTACTTTACCATTTACATTTTTACCATTTTTTACTTCACTACATTCCTAAAGAAAATGATGTACTTTTTACTCCATACATTTTCCCTGACACCCAAAAGTACTCGTTACATTTTGAATGCTTAGCAGGACAGAAAATGGTCCAATTCGCACACTTATCAAGAGAACATCCCTGGTCATCCCTACTTCCTCTCATCTGGCGGACTCACTAAACACAAATGCTTTGTTTTTAAATGATTTCTGTGTGTTGAAGTGTGACCCTGGCTCTCCGTAAATAAAAATAAAACAAGAAAATTGCTTAATATAAGGAATGTTTTATTATTCGTACTTTTACTTTTGATACTTAAGTATATTTGAGCAATTACATTTACTTTTGACACCAATTTTTTAAAACTTTTACTCAGGTAGTATTTTACTGGGTGACTTGCACTTTTACTTGAGTCATTTTCTATTAAGGTATCTTTCATTGAGTACTTTTCCACCACTGCCTACAATTCGGTAAAATAGCTCAGCACTAACCATCACATACTGTAGAAAGGTGTTATAAAATATCCAAATAAGTCCATTTACACCTCACAGACAAAGTTATCGCAGAATACATCTATAAATTGCCTCGTTGGCTAAATGGGATTTATTATTATTATTATTATACGTTTGTCCTCAATGCCCAGGTCGGCGCTCTGTAAGGTAGACGCACAAGGACTTGCTGATTCAGTCGCTGCAAATAGTAACGACAGGTCACGCCTGCTGTCTGCCAAATCCTTCTGTGTTTCTGTCAGACCAATTGGGGAGATGTGTAGCTGACAGAAACTGAGCACGCGTTTGGCCCTGAATGGCTGCCAGTCTGTGTGCCTCTGCAGCTGACAGCATGCTTGGCTGGCTTTGATACTGTGACACGGCTCAACAAATGTAGGATGCATCCCAAATGGCACCTTATTCCTTACATAGGGCACTACTTTTGACCAGAGCCCGGGAATAGGGTGCCATTTGGGATGGGGGATGCAGCCGTAATTAAATGAGCCCCAGCAGGAGAAAGCACCCCTCAGGACAGACTATCTATTCAGACAGGAATAGCATGAGATGAGTGGGGAGACAGAGAGAGAGATGTAGAATAGCATTGGGGCTGTGATTCATAGCCATGCTGGGGTGGTGTATACAGTGATCTCCAAAAGTATTAGGACAGTAACAAATGTTTTGGCTCTGTACTACAGCACTTTGCATTTGAAATAGTAGAATTGCTATGAAGTTAAAGTGCAGACTGTCAACTTTAAATTGAGGGTATTTTCATCCGTATCTGGTGAACCATTTAGAAATTACACCAGTTTTTTTCATAGTCCCTCCCATTTTAGGGGACTAAAAGTATTGGAACAAATTCACTTACTGTATATGCTGTGGGGAAGTGTGAGGGCCTTCTGGGCCTTCAAAGAAAGCATAAGGATTTTACAATAATTTGTATGATCTTCTGATTTAATCTCTTCAGTTTGTATTGGAAATAAGGGTTTTCTTTGGTGGTCTCTGGGTTTAACCTCATAGTCATTGTATCAAAAGCTAAAGACATGGAATACAGAGCCAAAGCAGCAACAACATTTGTCACTGTCCCAATACTTTTGGAGCTCACTGTATGTGCTGTAGGCTGCGGAGATTCCTGCAAGACCAGCCTCAGCCATGGGATAGCGGATCTCAACTGCATCTACAGTCAGCGTCTGTCACGCCCTGACCCTAGAGATCCTTTTAATTCTCTATTTTGGTTAGGTCAGGGTGTGACATGGGTGGGTAGTCCAGTTTTTTCATTTCTATGTTGGCCTGGTATGGTTCCCAATCAGAGGCAGCAGTTGTCTCTGATTGGGGATCATATTTAGGCAGCCTTTTCCCACTGGGTTTTTGTGGGATCTTGTTTATGTGTAGCTGCATGTGAGCAGCCCAGAACGCCACGTTTCATTTTCTTCTGTATTGTTGTTGGTGAGTTTCATATTTATTAAACATGTGGAACTGTAAGTACGCTGCGCCTTGGTCATTCAGACGATCGTCACTGTCACTCTCTGCTCTGTTTAAAAATTAGATTAGACAAACAATACTTGAAATAACAGTTTGTTAATGTAAAGCACAACATGCAATCTACTTGTGGCCTACAAAGACGGTGAATGGGCCTCAAATGTCTGGGTCTGTGATACATTAGACATTTAAGTTGATGTTTGATTTCAATATTTCACTAAAACTGGCTACAGAAGCAGCTGAAGAGTGGTCGTAGTCAGTTTAACTGTGGCTTTAAGGCACCTTACTATTTTTTTAACCTTTATTTAACTAGGCAAGTCAGTTAAGAACAAATTCTTATTTTCAATGACTGCCTAGGAACAGTGGGTTAACTGCCTGTTCAGGGGCAGAACGACAGATTTGTACCTTGTCAGCTCGGGGATATGAACTCATGACACATGAGGCAATTAAAAACAATGAGCTGCTGCACTTGTAAAACCTGTGGCTGTGGAGACTTGGTATAAAGGCTTTAATAAGAGGGGTAGTCTATGGACTGGGAAAAATGGGGATTATGGCCACCATTCGGTAAATGGAAAATGTAGAAAAATAATTCATTTATAGTGGGGCTTACTTTTCCCATCAAGGCACCCTTCATTGTGTCTTGATAGGAATTATACAAGAAGAAGCTAGCTGGGAGCTGTGATCGGATCGTATTTCATCAATTAGACTCAGAGAAAGTGAGCTTAGAGAGTGCAGGAGCGTAGCAGCAGGAGGAGAGTGATATCTGGGTCTGTGCTGTACTGCGGCATGCTCAGAGCTGTGGCCAAGTAGAGGCATCACGAGCCTGGGCCATGCGACACGAAGTGGGGGTAGTAGGGGGGTGGGGTGGTGAGGGAGCGTAGTATGGGGAGAGATAGAAAGTGGGCCACTGAGCAGGGCAGGGCTTATATCCAACCACACTGGTTTCATCGGCAGGAGCAAAAAGAATGGCTAATGCAGCCCTGCAACCAATGGAGCATCACACACGTTCACACTTATACACTGTGAATGATACGTGCACGTCTGTACACTCCACAACAACTTTCTTAATAGTACTGCACATAAAGTGTATTAGAAAATATAAACGGCACACACATTTGTCCATTATATAAATGCTCACATAATGGACAAATACTGCGTACAAATCGTTACTTATTTCAACTTAAGGTGTTTTTAAAAAATATATATATTTTACCTTTATTTAACTAGACAAATCGGTTAAGAACAAATTCTTATTTACAATGACGGCCTACCAACAAGTAAAAGGCCTCCTGCGGGGACAGGGGCCTGGGATTTAAAAAAACTATACTATACAAATATAGGACAAAACACGCATCACAACAAGAGAGACAACACTACACTACATAGAGACCTAAGACAACAAGGCAGCATCACATGACAACACAACATGGCAGCAGCAAAACATGGTACAACTTTAACTTTAGCCTGCAGCTTTGATAATTGCTGAGAGAAAGATAGTGCACCATCTAGCTATACTCCCAAGTACTTGTAGCTCTAAACCCTCAGAGGTAGTAATCACACCTGTGGGAGGAGGGGCATTCTTCTTACCAAACCACATGACATTTGTTTTGGAGGTGTTCAGAACAAGGTTAAGGGTAGAGAAAGCTTTGGACACTAAGAAAGCTTTGTTGTAGAGCGTTTAACACAAAATCCAGGGAGGGGCCAGATGAGTATAAGACTGTCATCTGCATATAAATGGATGAGAGAGCTTCCTACAGCCTGAGCAACGTTGTTGATGTAAATTGAGAAGAGTGTGGGGCCTAGGATCGAGCCTTGGGTTAGTCCCTTGGTGACAGGCAGTGGCTGAGACAGCAGATTTTCTGACTTTATACACTGCACTCTTTGAGAGAGGTAGTTAGCAAACCAGCCCAAAGACCCCTCAGAGACACCAATACTCCAAGTTTAAGGATCTCCCACAAGAATGGAATGGTCTACAGTATCAAAAGCTTTGGCCACATCAATAAAAATAACAGCACAATATTGCTTAGAATCAAGGGCAATTGTGACATCATTGAGGACCTTTAAGGTTGCAGTGACACATCCATAACCTGAGCGGAAACCAGATTGCATACCCGAGAGAATACTATAGACATCAAGAAAGCCAATCAGTTGATTATTGACAAGTTTTTCCAACACTTTTGATAAACAGGGAACAATAGAAATAGCATATAACAGTTAGGATCAGCTTGATCTCCCCCTTTAAATAAAGGAAAAACCGTGGCTGCCTTCCAAGCAATGGGAACCTCCCCAGAGAGGAGAGAGAGGCTAAAAAGGTCAGAGAGGCTTGGCGATGATAGGGGCAGCAACCTTAAAGAAGAAAGTGTTTTAAACCATCTGACCCAGATGTTTTTTGGGGGTTAAGTTGAAGGTGCTATTTCAGCACCTCGGACTCAGTGACCACCTGCAGGGAGAAACTTAGTAGCAGGGCCGGGAAAAGACGTTAGGAGCATCGGGGATAGTCGCATTCGAAGGGGAGGGAGATGAGGAAATGTTGGACGGGCAAGGAGGCATGGTTGAGTCAAATAGGAATCATGACTTAATGAAGTGGTGATTAAAGAGCTCAACCATGTGCTTCTTGTCAGTAACAACCACATCATCAACATTAAGAGACATGGGCAGCTGTGAGGAGGAGGGTTTATTCTCCAGGTCTTTCCTGGGATTAGACTCACAGAGAGAGCGGCTCCTTAAAGTAACTAACTCTGGCCTTCCGGTTAGCCTGAGTGCACTTATTTCTCATTTGCCTGAACCAGAGCCAGTCAGCCTGAGTATGCATGTCAGGAGCCTTTCGCCAAATGCAATTCTTCAGGTGGAGTTACTCTACAAGATCACGGTTGAGCTAGCGGCTGAACATGTTTTTAATAGGGTGTTTGTTTGTTCACAATACCACTGACAATATAAAAAAAAGAATGTACAAGCATCTTCGACAGAAGGGATCAAGCTGGGTCATGAAGGAAGGCCTGCTCATTAAAGTTTTTCAGCAAGCGTCTATGACAAACCAGGACAGGTCGTTTCACTGAGCAGCCATTATGAACACAGGCTGTAACACAGGGATCATTAAGGTCATTACAGAAAACACCAGACTGATACCTATCAGGATTATTTGTGAGGATAACATCAAGAAGAGTAGCCTTTTCTGGGTGTTTGGAGTCATACCTTGTGGGATTGGTGATAATCTGAGAAAGATTTAGGGAGTCCCATTGCTTTAGGACTAGGTCAGGTGGTTTAAGCATGTCCCAGTTTAGGTCACCTAGCAGGACAAATTCAGACTTGTAAGAGTCCTGGAGAGAGCTTAGGACAGGTAGGGTACAGGCCGGTGCTGATGGTGGACGATAACACCCAGCAACAGTCAACAAAGAGGTATTTGAAAGTTGAATGCTTAAAACCAGCAAATCAAATTGTTTGGGGAGAGACTTGGTGGAGACAACCGATCATTGAAGGTGATCCTTGGTAAAGATTGCCACTCCACCACCTTTGGAAGATCTGTCTTGCCGAAAAAGATTATAACCAGAAAGGTTAACGTCAATATTCAAAACATTCTTTCTTAACCATGTCTCAGTAATAACAAACACATCTGGATTGGAGCTGTGAACCCACACTTTCAGTTTATCCATTTTAGTTAATACGCAGAAATCAGTGAAACAGATATCAGAGCACAAGTCAGAATTGGGGCTAGCAACAGTAGATGGGCCAGGGTGTACATGCACATTTACAAATGTCATCAACAGTAATACAATCAGGGCATGGCAAAGGACAGGGAGAGCTCTGCACTGCTGATTTATGACATCTGAATGTGCATTAGATGGCAACAAGATCATATTGTACAGCAATTTCATCAGGTAACAACAATACAAAGCCAGCGAGAGGTGGTTAGAATAGGATGGGAGGCTAAAAGTCTATTGTAACCAATAGAGAGTCATAGTCCCGAGTGTGGGAACAAACAGTCTGTCCCAAGGTTGGGTAATTGAACCATATCAATAATGAACCTTTGGCAATGAGGACTTTGTATTTTTAGAAATGCATTATGGTGGTCCCGTTTGTAGTCTCTATTGGAAGGAATTTATTTGTTTATCAAACATTTCTCCCTGATCAAACACTTTGTGTCATCCTCTGTAGCATGCGTCCAACTGTTTGTTTGTGTCAAAGACAAAGAACACATATGCATGCTCTGTCTTCGTTTGGCTTTTATGCTAAATGCATACAAAGTATATTGTAAATATAAAGCTATTAGTATTCGTAATTCTAATGAATAAAACCATGTCTGATCCTTTTTGCAGTTTTCCTTCGTATTGCCACCCTGATTCTGACTCTGTTATTGCACTTCCTTTGTTGGTCTCATCTCTTCCCCAATCAGAAATGCCTCAATAGATGACGGAGAGGGTCACAGGTTTGATTCGCAGCACTTCCAGTTGAGGTGAGACATTTCAAAAGGACCGCTGACCCTCATGTTTGTCCTCCCATTCCATCTGTGACACATCTTTGTCCTCATTTTATCCTCTAATGCAAGACAGAGTGTGCAGTGGGTAACATACATATACGTGTGCAAAATAATTGTGCAAAGTGCAAAAATGACCAATAAACTTCACTGTCATCTGTCAGTGTGATTTAATTTGAGTTTAAAAAAGAGGGATTATAGCATTAAGAGGCATTATTTATGTTTTGCTCAGTTTCCTAAGCTCAAGTATATAAAAAAAAGTAATTTATGTGTGCTGTCTGAATATGGATCCCTGTTACAGTTCTCATATCAGTTTCCTTTCAAAGCGGCCTCTTTTTGCCCTGAGCGGGCTTTAGTGATGTAAGTAAGTAGCCTTGTGCGAGCCAGAGTGGCTCATAGGCTCCTGCACCCATCTACTGTTCCTGTAGCAGCTTTATGTATAGGTACACCCCCTGAACAGGATGCTAGTCTATTGCAGGGCCTTACCCTCAACCTATATCCTTAATGCTGAGTGCCAAGCAGAGATGCTTTGGGTCCCATTTTTTTGTCTTTGGTATGACTCGGCCGGGAATCGAACACCCAACCTTCCAATCTCAGGGCGGACACTAACCACAAGGCCACTTTAGTGATGTGCATACTCGGAATGCGCATTGACAAAATTGCTGATAAAAATAAATAAATAAATGAAGCTTAAAGATTTTCAGATTGTTCAGTAATGAATATAGATTTTAGTTCCCGCATATGTTGTCACCGGCTACCACCCCATATTGATGGTAGTAGGCTTTCCTTTACTGGTACTATCATGGTGCAAATCACTTTGTTTGATACTAAAAAACAAGTTTGACCTTTTTTTGCTTATAGTCAAAGATAAAGCAGATGGAAAAGTCACTGGAGCAGTAATGTTAGCTTGGTGTGTGGTGAAGTTGAAACTAGTGAAGTGGAAGTCTGCAGGAGGGCTCTCTGTGCCGACAGCATGGAGGGCTCTCTGTGCCGACAGCGTGGAGGGCTCTCTGTGCCGACAGCGTGGAGGGCTCTCTGTGCCGACAGCATGGAGGGCTCTCTGTGCCGACAGCATGGAGGGCTCTCTGTGCCGACAGCATGGAGGGCTCTCTGTGCCGACAGCATGGAGGGGGGGATTGAGTGCTGATACTTTTGTGGAATCCAAATTCTAAATGAATAAAAAGACGTGTAACTGTAGGTGTTTTGCATGTAAAACAACAAAAGCCTGAGTGCACATGTAAATGCTTTATAAACCAAGGTTTCATTCTTCATTTTCCACTCCCATAACATAGGTGTTATTTGTCTATTCTGTTCTGTTTATCTCTGTCCCTCTGTTCTGTTCTGTCTCTGTCTCCTCCTACTCTCTGTACTAACCACTCTCTCTGCTCTATTCTCCTACCCCCAGGCCTCCTGAGCCAGTTTACAGCACTGTGAACAAACTGTGTGACAAAACACCTTCTCCCCGCTGCTATTCCCCCATGGAGTGTGACAAAAGCCTCCTCCACTCCATACCCTTCCCTCACTATCACTTAGGCCTGCTCCCTGACTCCGAGATCACCAGGTATTCTACCCGCTGCATGGCATAGCTTTGCATTGTATTGCACGGCATGGCATGCCCCTTACTCTCTTCATATCCTCACACACACTCACTCGTTTCCAGAGGGTCTCGTTCTTCCAAGCCTGCATGCCACTCCTACCTGTCTATCCATGCCCCCTACTCTCTTCCTATCCTCACTTTCTCACTTGTTTCCAGAGGGGCTCGCTCTTCCAAGCCTGCATGCCCCCTACTCTCTTCCTCTCCTACCTGTCTCTCCATGTCTCTCCATGCCCCCTACTCTCTTCCTATCCTCACTTTCTCACTTGTTTCCAGAGGGGCTCGCTCTTCCAAGCCTGCATGCCTCTCCTACCTGTCTCTCCATGCCCCCTACTCTCTTCCTATCCTCACTTTCTCACTCGTTTCCAGAGGGGCTCGCTCTTCCAAGCCTGCATGCCTCTCCTACCTGTCCCTCCATGCCCCCTACTCTCCTCCTATCCTCACTTTCTCACTTGTTTCCAGAGGGTCTCGCTCTTCTAAACCTGCATGCCTCTCCTCCCTTCGGCTCCCTCACCTCCAGGGGGTCTGATCTAGTCCAAACCTGCTGGCCTTATCTTTTGCAAACACATTTGGACCCCCCCCGAAGACGGGCAGTGTTGTTATAAGTGAATGTGTTTTCTCTAAAAGCGTCAGAGTATTCGGTAATTGTGGTTTTAAAAGTGGTATGTTGAAGCCTATAGCAGCTACTCAGACACACTCAAACACAATCAAGCGCACTTAACGCACCAGATGCTTTTACACTTCTTGTGCAGCCGGTGGTCGGTGTGATCGCAACGTTAAGGGGCCAGATGTGATTTCACTGGTCATATATATTAGATATATTGTCAAGCAGTCTGAGATTTTGTATATCTCTTTCTTAGCTCTCCCTGAACATATTGTAGTTGAACCCTCAAGCACTATTTCCCTTGTGGTTCAGGATGGCCTCCACCTTCGTTAAGTTTTGCTCGTTTGTTTAGAATGTCAATGATCTGCATTATGTTCTGAAAACTAAAGTAGTTCCTAATTGGCCTCCGTGGGAGTTATTATACAAATAATAATAATACAAAAAATAATATAGATATTACATCAACAAGAACAGCAGTAGACTCTTTTTGCATCAATTGAAAAATAAGTATTGGGGTGCTATTTTATATGATAATGATCAAGATTCCGTTAGTGGTAAGCATACAATAGTTTGTCTTTTATTGATTGTTTGCTCTTTTTCCTAGTAACAGCACTTTGCCATCTTTATCTCGTTTGTGCGGGGCTTATTTATTATTTCAGCTTGTTTATCATTTCTGCATGAGCAACGTATCTGGGCGTACAATCAACAGAGCTGGGGTGTGATGGTAACCATGAATAAGGCATGAGTTGTTAAAGTGCATGCTATTCGGACCAGATTAGTTCAAATGTGCGTCACTCATTGTTGAAGTTGGACCAGGCTAATGCAATGTGAACAGAGAACAAGATGCATTGAACGTTAAGGCATTTAAAAGGATCACTTTGCTCAACAACAACAAAAACGTCCTTAGTATTTTGTTCATTAGTCCACTGTTGATACGGTCTCCAAAAATGGTGCATGTCAGCAGTAAAGTGAGAGCACTTTCAGTAAAAAAGTGTGATGTGTTTTGCATCACTGTACCACTGTCTGGTCATGTGGATAAAACAAAATATGATTTTATAAATCGGGTGATTGTTTTTTTTTTTCAACTATTTGTCAGGATATTGCTTCACTTGGTTTCAGTCTGTGCCATTTGTATCATACCACACAAATGCTTTTGGCCTGAAATGACAAATACGGATGGAATGATCTTAGATTCGCTCTGGATGTGCCGACTGAAATTGAATACATTTCGATGACTTTCCCTATGCTTGATGTGTCTGACATGTCAAACACTGGTTACTGAGATGCATAAGAGAGCCATTGAATGTGGTATTCAATAAGCCTTTATTGATTGCTCAAGTGTAGCTGACATAATGTATCGATGTACTGTAGGGTGAAGCTGCCCTTAGATGCTGACCTTGGGTCAGTTTGGCATTTTCCTCACTAATAGACATAGTTTGGGTTAGGGGAAGGGAACCTGATTCCAGATCTTTAACTTGGGGAAACTTCACCCCGGAGCCCAGATTTTATTTGTCCATTTGACCTTAATAATAATGTTTTTATGAGATATTTTTATGTTTTAATAAAAGGAGCCTTAGCTACCGTCTCCTTTTACAAAGACTTGGAATATTAGAACATATTAGTATTTAATCATTTCTTTTGTTAAAGGGGAACGTTTTGTCTAATTACTCATTGGTAGGCATGAATACTTCTTTGTCTGGACCCTAATTAACTAGAAGGCAGTGTGTTTCCAGTGGTTACGTCCCAAATCGCACCCTATTCCCTCCTTATACAGTGCACTACTTTTGACAAGGGCCTATAGGGCGCTGGTCAAAAGTAATACCCTGTGTAGGAAAGAAGGTGCTCGTTTGCGACGCCCACTGCGTTTCGGATTGCCTCATCTCCGTTTCAATTTGCATTCCCTCTGTTGTGAGCAGAGTGCACTGCCTCTTCCATTCCCGTAATGCAGTTCCAACCTCAGAACGCTGTGGTATTGTGAGGCGACTTCTCAGAGGGAGCAGAGAATAATCAGACTGTCTCTTTAAAACCTACTCTAGAATGCAAGGGTGTGTGCAGTTCCAAGCATTTCTCAAAGGAGTTTGTTTTCGTCACTCATTCTGCTGTAAGTTGAGTGAGAAAACACAAGTACTTAGAGCATCTGGACATGGTCATGTTCTGTGTACAGTGTTGTTTCTGCTATAACAACTCGAATGGAAATCACGCAACGTTATTTTGACCAGCGTTGACATGGCTTTGCAGTATAAAGTAGTCACACTTATGCAGAGCAGGAAGACACGCGTGGTTATAATTCATTATATTCTCCAAGAAACAATGTGTAAATATGAAGAATTGACATGACCATTTAACAGATTCTTGGACCTCCACATAAAAAAACTAAATTCTAGTTGAACCCCTTATGCCTTGTGCTAGCTTGCTCCACAATATAACTGATTACTACCTAATGCTCACCGACTGTGGCTCTCACTCTCTCAATTCAATGGGAATTATTGGTATGGGAAATGTATTGTATTGCCAAAGCAAGTGGAATAGATAATACACAAAGGTGAAATAACCAATCAGAAATGAACAGTAAACGTTACACTCACAAAAGTTTTTGAAGAATAGAGACACTTCAAACGTTATATTATGGCTGTTTACAGTGTTTATAACAATATGCAAATAGTAGAAGTACAAAAGGGAAAATAAATAAACATGGGTTGTATTTACATTTCTCGCTCGCAGAAAATGAGTGGCTGTGGGTGGATGCTGATAGAGGAAGCCCACCCACAGTCAATAGCAATATTTCAATTTATAAACTGCGTTATGCACACTCATTATGCGATTGCTGTAAGTTGAGTTATATATCTGTCAGTATTTAGATTTTCATTTGTTGCACAAAGGTTATACAGAATATCAGACCAATTAACATTCGTTAACTTTTGTAGGAAGGTTGAAAATAAACGTTTTCTGGACATATGAAATGTTGAAGCAAAGCACATATGCACTAGATATGCTCTGTAACCTACCCAGCAGTCTATCCAAAATGGAGGTTTGCTTCTCACTTTCATAGCATTCTCCTTACGACATTTTCAGATTTTAACACTTAAATATCAAAGGGATGCATGAGTACAACGATTCTGGGAGAGCCTAACGAAAGGTGCCATGAAATAATGAGGCAAGAAGAGAGAGGCCTTTCATGGAGCTTAATGCATAGGCGGAATTGGTTGTCTGAGCTTACCCAGAGAGAGGTGGAATTCACAACGAATTTTCTGTTTTCTCATTCGCCCACATGATTACAGTGAGATGCCTGTGGTTGCCTTGGTGCCGCAAACACTAAATTAGCTATTGCTGGTGTGCTGAATAGATTTTACAGAGCCATGTTAGCATTAGCATTTTGACTGTGGGCCACCTCCCTGTGTCCTAGCCTAGAATGGCCTCTGGTGGGCCTCCAGCTACCTGACCGTTCCTCTCTCCATATCAATGTGTTTCAGCTGCCTGTGTTGCTGTCACAGGGGGGCCTTTGGGGACACTGGGAGGGCAAGGGCCCACCCGAATGATTTATTAACAACCCTGGCTTAAATACCATTGTATTCTCACAGAAGTGTAATGTAATCAGGGTCGTGTTCACTAGAAACAAAATGGAAGAAAACAACAGCCGAAAAAAGGAAGGACTACCTGAACTTGTCCAATAACAATCTCTGATTTGAATGCATCTCAATCGCCTTTTAAAAGGGTGCGTCTACCGTGGCCTTTTCCTCCCGTGCACCACACCCATGGAACTCCCTTCCGGATAGTCTCCAAGCTGTTCAGACTGTTGGAGCTTTTAAAGCAGTCCTTAAGACTCAACTCTATCAACAGGCCTATCCTTCCTCCCAGACTTTGATTGTTGCTTTCATGATATGGTCAGATATATTTGTTTATTATTATTTATTCTTTTGTTCACTTTGAGATTGTTCTTGTATATTGAAAATCACTTTACAAATGTAATACATGTAGTATTATTATTAATGAGAGTGGTGAAGGCAGCTTGTCATTCCTAGCAACCGGGTCAACCATGCTCATTGTCTCTCAAATCATTAAGAACACCTGCTCTTTCCATGACATAGACTGACCAGGTGAATCCAGGTGAAAGCTATGATCCCTTATTGACATCACTTGTTAAATCCACTTCAAATCAGTGTAGATGAAGGAGACAGGTTACGGTTAAAGGAGGATATTTAAGAGACATGGATTGTGTATGTGTGCCATTCAGAGGGTGAAGGGAAAATACAAAATATTTAAGTGCCTTTGAACAGGGTATGGTAGTAGATGCCAGGCGCACCGGTTTGTGTCAAGAATTGCAATGCTGCCAGGGTTTTCCACGGTCAACAATTTTCCGTGTGTATCAAGAATGGTCCACCACCAAAAGGATATCCAGCCAACTTGTGGGAAAGATTGGAATCAACATGGGCCAGCATCCTTGTGGAAAGCTTTCAACATCGTGGAGAGTCCATGTAACCTAATATTAGTTAATGTTTTTCCCACTCATCATATTCTCAAAGCTGGTCTAAGCACAGAACATGTATATATCCCCATTTCCATGGATATAATTACATCCCAACCAATATTATTAGCTACATTAAGAAGATTTCAAATACATGGCTGCATTTCAAGTTCAGTTCAAGCTTTTGTGCTACATTAAAGGACATTCAGATGCCGTCTGGAGTTTGGTTGCCATCTAGTGTTCCATTTTGGAAGCAACGCTCTGTTGGGTGCTGGCAGGTTACGCCATGCAGACACTGATGGTTGGCTGGATTTCCCTTTTTCAGTCAGCTGATTATTCCACAACACAACATTCTACAACTGGCTCTACTTTTGTCTCCTTCCTGTGGGCTGTAAATCAGGCTTACTTTTACTTTTCTGCTTTTGGGTAAAGTTTCTGACTTAAATACGAAGGACATTTTTTGAAATAAATACAATTTTAAACTAAAAATAATGATATATACAGTGGGGAGAACAAGTATTTGATACACTGCCGATTTTGCAGGTTTTCCTACTTACAATACATGTAGAGGGCTGTCATTTTTATCATAGTTACACTTCAACTGTGAGAGACGGAATATGTATTTATATATATGTGTTTTTTTTTTTGCAGTTTTGATGGTTATTTGAATTTCATGACTGTCTATATCCTTAATCGATTATTCAATTATCATGCCAGCCCTAATTAGATTGAAAGAATGAAAATGGTCCAGATTAGAATTTGTCTGCTCTATTCACAGTTCAGATTTGTGGTAGGCAATGAGAGAATCGATTGGTTTTGCTCGACTCCTTGCGTCCTCTCCTCCGTACTCTCCTTGCCTTCTTTTGAAAATGGTTGAGAACCACCCCTAAATTGAGAAACTCCCCTTGTATTATAGGAAAACTTACTAATCACTATGCTCGGACAATGTCGTACCCTAACCTTATTTCACAAATTGTTTGAGACACACCTTAAATGTTTTTGTGCATCACTGCTTTACCCAATTACTTTAAAGCAGTATTTCACAGATTTTTTTACTTCATATTCAAAGGTGACATTTTCACACATAGTGGTATGGTGCTGAATGATGTTAAAAATCTGTGAAGTGTTCCTTTAACCCCCCAGTAGATCTATTGTTATGCAACAAGTGTTAGGCCTGTCACAACAGTCTGTCGAAGCGGGAGCCTACAACCCACAGCGCAGCACTTTGCAACTAGGTCAGTGACAATGTATATGTACAGTATCAAGCATCTCAGCATAGGAGTGCTGATATAGGATCAGTTTTAACCATTAGAGCACAATGCATAAGATTACATGGGACCTTGTCCTAGATCAGCGCTCTCACTCTGAGACTCATTGCTATCGATCCCTATAACATGATTTCCAGACTTAATCTGTCTTTAGACATAGTCTCCTACTGTTCTCAAGCAACTCAAAAAGACACCTGGCAAGGGACTCCGAACCTTCTAGCCTTACTTTGCATACATTATTAACTATATAATTTTGTTGGTTTGACAGCGACAGCGCTCCCTTCAGAGTAGATTGGTGGCACTACATGGGAAAACAAGTCTCATCTCTCCAAAGAGTCCTGAATGTCCTGATTGCTATTTGACTTTAGCCCAGTGGGAGCTGGTGGCAGATGCTAGCTCTCCGTCTTCACACATGGCTATGTGTGAATGTGTGTGTGCCTGCGTGTGTGCGTGCATACATGCACACTTGTGACCTCACGCTCATGTGCAGGCTCCTCGTCTCCAGGAAACCAGTCAGAAATGGGACAATGATTTAAGTAGAGCACAATGCTCCTTTGGGCCTCTGCCATCTCTGTACTGTGCCTAGGCGCGCTCTACGTGCCCCCGCTTCTATCTGCTTGTGTGTGTGATTCTCTTTCTTCTCTGCCGGACGGACAGTCAAGATGCTAAGCCCCTCGGACTCGGATGCTGAGCTGATGTACTATCTGACCTGTTTGTACAGGGATCCCAGGAGGATGGTCCTCCACAAGGGCTCCACAGGCCTGGGATTCAACATCGTGGGCGGGGAGGACGGAGAGGGCATCTTTGTCTCCTTCATCCTGGCGGGAGGGCCCGCCGACCTAAGCGGAGAGCTGCGGAGGGGAGACCAGATCCTGTCGGTGAGTTTACCCCTACAGACGCACATAATGATATTTATACTTATAATGTTTCTACATATACACACACAGATATGCACATGTACTGTAATTGGCAGTGTACTACAAGGTTTGAGAACAAGATTATACTCCTGAGATGTCCCATTTTCAAGAATGTCCTGAGAAACAGTTACAGTACAATTCCAAAACGACTGTCTTATACACACAAGTGTAAAGGGATAAAGAATATGTACGTAAAGATATATGAATGAGTGTTGGTACAGAACGGCATAGGCAAGATGCAGTAGATGGTATCAAAAAACAGTATGTACATATGAGATGAGTAATGTAGGGAATGTAAACAAAGTGGCATATTTTAAAGTGGCTAGTGATACATGTATTACATAAAGATGCAGTAGATGATATAGGGTAGAGTATATACATATGAGATGAGTAATGTAGGGTATGTAAACATTATATTAAGTAGCATTGTTTAAAGTGGCTGGAGTTGAGTCAGTGTGTTGGCAGCAACCACTCAATGTTAGTGGTTGCTGTTTAACAGTCTGATGGCCTTGAGATAGAAACTGTTTTTCAGTCTCTCGGTCCCTGCTTTGATGCACCTGTACTGACCTCACCTTCTGGATGATAGTGGGGTGAACAGGCAGTGGCTCGGGTGGTTGATGTCCTTGATGATCTTTATGGCCTTTCTGTGACATCAGGTGGTGTAGGTGTCCTGGAGGGCAGGTAGTTTGCCCCCGATGATGCGTTGTGCAGACCTCACTACCCTCTGGAGAGCCTTACGGTTGAGGGCGGAGCAGTTGCCGTACCAGGCGGTGATACAGCCCGACAGGATGCTCTTGATTGTGCATCTGTAGAAGTTTGTGAGTGCTTTTGGTGACAAGCCGAATTTCTTCAGCCTCCTGAGGTTGAAGAGGCGCTGCTGCGCCTTCTTCACGACGCTGTCTGTGTGGGTGGACCAATTCAGTTTGTCCATGATGTGTACGCCGAGGTAACTTAAAACTTACAACCCTCTCCACTACTGTCACATCGATGTGGATAGGGGGTGCTCCCTCTGCGTTGTTGTTGGTAATCAAGCCTATCACTGTAGTGTCGTCCGCAAACTTGATGATTGAGTTGGAGGCGTGCCTGGCCACGCAGTCATGGGTGAACAGGAAGTACAGGAGAGAGCTCAGAACACACCCTTGTAGGGCCCCAGTGTTGAGGATCAGCACGGTGGAGATGTTGTTACCTACCCTCACCACCTGGGGGCGGCCCGTCAGGAAGTCCAGTACCCAGTTGCACAGGGCGGGGTCGAGAACCAGGGTCTTGAGCTTGATGACGAGTTTGGAGGGTACTATGGTGTTAAATGCTGAGCTGTAGTTGAACAGCATTCTCGCATAGGTATTCCTCTTGTCCAGATGGGTTAGGGCAGTGTCCAGTGTGGTTGAGGTGCATCGTCTGTGGACCTATTTGGGCGTTAAGCAAATATGGTGATATGGTCCTTGACTAGTCTCTCAAAGTACTTCATGATGACAGAAGTGAGTGCAACGGGGCGGTAGTCGTTTAGCTCAGTTACCTTAGCTTTCTTGGGAACAGGGAAAATGGTGGCCCTCTTGAAGCATATGGGAACAGCAGACTGGGATAAGGATTGATTGATTATGTCTGTAAACACACCAGCCAGCTGGTCTGTGCATGCTCTGAGGACGCGGCTGGGGATGCCGTCTGGGCCTGCAGCCTTGCTTGATAATACCCATCCCGCATGCGGGAGCGTAATCATCGCCTCCAACTAATTAGCATAACGCAGCGGACATAAATATCCCTAGAAAATTTTCCTATTCATGAAAATCACAAATTAAATATATTGAGACACAGCTTAGCCTTTTGTTAATCACACTGTCATCTCAGATTTTCAAAATATGCTTTATAGCCAACGCTAGACAAGCATTTGTGTAAGTTTATCATAGCCCAGCATAGCATTATGCCCTGCTAGCAGCAGGCAACATTTTCACGAAAATAAGAAAAGCAATCAAATTAAATAATTTACCTTTGAAGAACTTCAGATGTTTTCACTCAGGAGACTCCCAGTTAGATAGCAAATGTTCCTTTTTTCCAAAAAGATTATTTTTGTAGGCGAAATAGCTCCCGTTTGTTCTTCACGTTTGGCTGAGAAATCGACCGGAAAATGGTGACTACAACGCCAAACTTTTTTCCAAATTAGCTCCATAATATCGACAGAAACATGGCAGACGTTGTTTAGAATCAATCCTCAAGGTGTTTTTCACATATCTATTCAATAATATATCCGTCGGGACAATTGGTTTCTCATTAGAAGCGATTGGAATAATGGCTACCTCAGTACTTTACGCAAGATTTTCTGCGGGAGCCATCATGTGACCACTTGCTCAATGTGGTCCCTTACGGCTATTCTTCAACATAAATGCGTAAAAAGACGTCATAATGCTGTAGACACCTTGGGGAATAGGTAGAAAATGTAAGCTCATTCGTAGCCCATTCACAGCCATATAAGGAGTCATTGGCATGCAGTGCTTTCAAAATATGGGGCACTTCCTGATTGGATTTTTATCTGGGTTTTGCCTGTAACATCAGTTTTGTTGCACTCAAAGACAATATCTTTGCAGATTTGGAAACGTGAGTGTTTTCTATCCAAAGCTGTCAATTATATGCATAGTCGAGCAGCTTGTCGTGACAAAATATCCCGTTTAAAACGGGAACGTTTTTATCAAAAAATGAAAATACTGCCCCCTAGTTACAAAAGGTTAACACGTTTAAACATTTTCCTCACATGGGCTGCAGTGAAGGAGAGTCCGCAGGTTTTGGTTGCGTGTCGTGTCAGTGGCACTGTATTGTCCTCAAAGCGGGCAAAAAAGTTATTTAGTCTGCCTGGGAGCAAGACATCCTGGTCCGTGACAGGGCTGGTTTTCTTTTTGTAATCCGTGATTGACTGTAGATCCTGCCACATACCTCTTGTGTCTGAGCCGTTGAATTGTGACTCTACTTTGTCTCTATACTGACGTTTAGCTTGTTTGATTGCCTTGCGGAGGGAATAGCTACACTGTTTGTATTCGGTCATGTTTCCGGTCACCTTTCCCTGGTTAAAAGCAGTGGTTCGGCTCTCAGTTTCACGTGAATGCTGCCATCAATCCACAGTTTCTGGTTTGGGAATGTTTTAATCGTTGCTATGGGAACGACATCATCAATGCACTTTCTAATGAACACGCTCACCGAGTCAGCGTATTCGTAAATGTTGTTGTTGGACACAATGCGGAACATATCCCAATCCACGTGATTGAAGCAGTCTTGAAGCGTGGAATCAGATTGGTCGGACCAGCGTTGAATAGACCTGAGCGCGGGAGCTTCTTGTTTTAGTTTCTGTCTGTAGGCAGGAAGCAACAAAATGGAGTCGTGGTCAGCTTTTCCGAAAGGAGGGCGAGGGAGGGCCTTATATGCGTCGCAGAAGTTAGAATAGCAATGATCCAAGGTTTTACCAGCCCTGGTTGCGCAATCGATATGCTGATACAATTTAGGGAATCTTGTTTTCAGATTAGCCTTGTTAAAATCCCCAGCTACAATGAATGCAGCCTCAGGATATGTGGTTTCCAGTTTGCAAAGAGTCAAATAAAGTTTGTTCAGGGCCATCGATGTGTCTGCTTGGGGGGGAATATATACGGCTGTGATTATAATCGAAGAGAATTCCCTTGGTAGATAATGCGGACGACATTTGATTGTGAGGAATTCTAAGTCAGGTGAACAGAAGGACTTGAGTTCCTGTATGTTGTTGTGGTCACACCACGTCTCGTTAATCATAAGGCATACACCCCGCCCCTCTTCTTACCAGAAAGATGTTTGTTTCTGTCGGCGCGATGCGTGAAGAAACCAGCTGGCTGCACCGATTCCGTTAGCGTCTCTTGAGTGAGCCATGTTTCCGTGAAGCAAAGAACGTTACAGTCTCTGATGTCCCTCTGGAATGCTACCCTTGCTCGGATTTCATCAACCTTGCTGTCAAGAGACTGGACATTGGCAAGTAGTATAGGAACGCGAAGCCATCTCTGTCGCCGTCGGAAGTACTGTTGTTGACACACTTACAGTGCATTCGGAAAGTATTCCGACCCCTTGACTTTTTCCACATTTTGTTACGTTACAACCTTATTATAAATGTGATTACATTGTTTTTTTCCCCTCATCAATCTACACACAATACCCTATAATGACAAACCAAAACAGGTTTTAGACATTTTTGCAAATTCGGAAAACTGAAATATTACATTTACATAAGTATTCAGACACTTTACTCAGTACTTTGTTGAAGCACCTTTGGCAGCGATTACATCTTTGAGTCTTCTAGGGTATGATGCTACAAGCTTGGCACACCTGCATTTGGGGAGTTTCCCCCATTATTCTCTGCAGATCCTCTCAAGCTCTGTCAGGATGGATAGGGAGTGTCGCAGCACGGCTATTTTCAGGTCTCTCCAGAGATGTTTGATCTGGTCCCTAAGCCACTCCCCTGCGTTGTCTTGGCTGTGTGCTTAGCGTCGTTGTACTGTTGGAAGGTGAACCTTCGTCTCAGTCTGAGGTCCTAAGCGCTTTGGAGCAGGTTCTCATCAAGGCTCTCTGTATTTTGCTCTGTTCATCTTTCCCTTGATCCTGACTAGTCTCCCAGTCCCTGTTTCCCTCGATCCTGACTATTCTCCCAGTCCCTGCAGCTAAAAAACATCCCCACAGCATGATGGTGCCAGGTTTCTTCCAGACATGACGCTTGGCATTCAGGCCAAAGAGTTAAATCTTGCTTTTATCAGACCAGAGAATCTTGTTTCTCATGGTCTGAGAGTCCTTTAGGTGCATTTTGGCAAACTCCAAGGGGGCTGTCATGTGTCTTTTACTGAAAAGAGGCTTCCGTCTGGCCACTCTACCATAAAGGCCTGTTTGGTGAAGTGCTGCAGAGATGGTTGTCCTTCTGGAAGGTTCTACCATCTCCACTGAGGAACTCTAGAGCTGTGTCACAGTGACCATCAGGTTCTTGGTCACCTCCCTGACCAAGGCCCATCTCCCTCAATTTCTCCGTTTGGCCGGGTGGCCAGCTCTAGGAAGAGTCTTGGTGGTTCCAAACTTCTTCCATTTAAGAATGATGGAGGCCACTGTGTTCTTGGGGACCTTCAATCCTGTCTCGGAGCTCTACGGACAATTCCTTCCATGGCTTGGTTTTTGCTCTGACATCCACTGTCAACTGTCCAATCAATTGAATTTACCACAGGTGGACTCCAAGTTGTTGAAACATCTCAAGGATGAGCAATCGAAACAGGATACACCGGAGCTCAATTTCGAGTCTCATAGCAAAGGGTCTGAATACTTATGTAAATAAGGTATCTTTTTTATTTTTAATACATTTGCACCAAAAAAATGTAAACCTGTTTTCGCTTTGTCGTTAGCGGACAGTGCTTGTAGATTGATGTGGGGAAAAATGATTAAATTCATTTTCGAATAAGGCTGTATGTAACATAACAAAATGTGGAAAGTCAAATGTACTGTAGATGTTTAAAGCAAACCGCTATAGTCCCTGTGCCCAAGAATGCAATGAATCATGGATCTTGGAGATCTCGGAAGAGGCACTGCAAGTGTAACTATGCTGACGTAACACTTCATGATGTTTCACCGTGAAAACAGTTCTCATGGGCACACAAATCCCAAATAATGTAGGCCTATGCCATTGCAAAATCGAATGCTTGTAACAAAATGTAGAAAATGTCAAGGGGTCTGAATACTTTCCGAAGGCACTTTATGTACAAACATACAGTATACACATTTGGGTGCAAACACATGCTGGCATCGCATATCTGGAGCCTTTGAGGCTATAAATGAACAACATGTTCCAATGTTTGTCTCATTACTCATACGTATTTAAAAAAAAAAAAAAAAGAACATCATTATTTATTTATTTTACCTTGATAATTTCACTACTTTTGGATTATTTTCACTGATTGTACAAAACATTAGGAACATCTGTTCTTTCCATGACTAACTGACCAGGTGAATCCAGGTGAAAGCTATGATCCCTTATTGAGGTCGCTTGTTAAATCCACTTCAAATCAGTGTAGATGAAGGGGAGGAGACAGGTTGAAGAAGGATTGTTCAGCCTTGAGACAATTGAGACATGGCTTATGTGTGCCATGCAGAGGGTGAATGGGCAGGACTAAAGAGAATCGCATTTGAGCGGGGTATGGTTATAGGTGCCAGGCGCACGAGTTTGAGTGTGTCAAGAACTGCAACGCTGCTTTGTTTTTCCACACTCAACAGTTTCCTTTGTGTATCAAGAATGGTCCAACACCCAAATGATATCCAGCCAACTTGACACAACTGTGGGAAACATTGGAGTCAACATGTGCCAGCATCCCTGTGGAAACGCTTTCAATACCTTGTAGATTCTCTGCCCTGACAAATTGAGGCTGTTCTGAGGGCAAAAGGGGTTGCAACTAAATATTGGGAAGGTGTTCCTAATGTTTTGAAAAACGTTGCAGTTCTTGACACCCTTTTTTGAAATAGATATTTTTTCACAAATGCAGTGTACTGTAAGTAATATCAGATTCACATTTTTTGTACAGATAATTATCTGCCTCAAGTTACAAACGCTAGTAAACACTCATACATTTATACTGAACAAAAATATAAATGCAACATGCAACAATTTCAAAGATTTTATTGTTACACCTCAAATAAGGAACGCAGTCAATTTATATCAATTAATTAACCCCCTAATCTATGGATTTAACATGACTGAGAATACAGATATGTATCTGTTGGTCACAGATACCTTAAAAAAGGTAGGGGCGTGTATCAGACAATGTGACCACTATTTGCCTCGTGCAGTTTGACACATCTCCTTTGCATAGAGTTGATCAGGCTGTTGATTGTGGCCTGTGGAATGTTGTCCCACTCCTCTTCAATGGCTGTGCGAAGTTTCTGGATATTGGCGGGAACTGGAACACAATGTCGTACACATCGATCCAGAGCATCCCAAACATGCTCAATGGGTGACGTGCTCAATGGTCTGGTGAGTATGCAGGCCTTGGATGAACTGGGACATTTTCAGAGTTGTGTACAGGTCCTTGCAACTTGGGGCTGTGCATTGTCTTACTGAAATATGAGGTGATGGTGGCGGATGAATGGCACCTCAGGATCTCATCACGGTATCGCTGTGCATTCAAATTGTCATCAATAAAATGCAATTGTGTTCATTGTCCGTAGCTTATGCCTACCCATAGCATAACCCCACTGCCACCATGGGCACTGGGTTCACAACATTGACATCAACAAACTGCTCACCCACACGACGCAATGCACTGGCCTACGGTTGTGAGGCCGGTTGGACGTACTGACAAATTCTCAAAAATGAAGTAGTAGTAGTATAGTAGAAATGAAAATGAAACTCTGGCAACAGCTCTGGTGAACATTCATGCAGTCAACATGCCAATTGAACGCTCCATCAAAACTTGAGACCTACCCTACAATAGCCTTTCTGACGCCCTGGCAACTTGATCAGAGGAGGCAGTTAAGGTGCATTTCAGCTCTGGCCTGATTTACATGTCTAAGAATAACTTGTTCCCTCTTTCTCTCAGGCACGTAGTCTTTCCCTCAGTCTCTCACTTTCCCTCCCACTTCCCAGTCTCTTCACGTCACACTGTCAGACAGGCATTGAATAGTAAGCACACACACACACAGGGGTTGACATTAATGGGTTGAGAGGGACCTGTTTGACTTGTTATTTTTTGTTTGCAGTTGTACAAAGTGGAAAATGTATGTACAGATCAATGTGTCTTTGTCAATGCAGGTTAATGGCATCGACCTACGTGGGGCCACCCACGAGCAAGCGGCTGCAGCACTAAAGGGGGCGGGCCAAACGGTCACCATCATTGCCCAGTACCGTCCCGAGGGTGAGTATCAGCTGTGACGGTCAATCACTGAGCTACATGATCAAGGCGAAAGGCACATGACAACACACACTCTAGAACAGTGGTCGCCAACCCGTCAATTGCAATCGACTGGTCAATCTTAAGGCATTCCTAGTCGATCAGCAAACTTTTCTGTTGAATAGCCAACGATAAAGCAGCGCACTCCCGTTTATTAAATTCCTCTCACACTATTAGCAATAGGTACACTTGATTAACAAGACCAACTCAGTGGCCTTGTTCCCGCTCTGAGATTGGAAAGTTGGAAGTTCGATCCCAGGCCGAGTCATACCAAATACTGGTAAAATTAGACCTAATGCATCTCAGCTTGGCACTCCGCATTAAGGAGATAGATTGTGGGTAAGGCCCTGCGATAGACTAACGTCCTGCCCAGTGGTTGTACATTCAGCTGCCTTAAGCAACAGAAACAGAAACCTGCTCCTCTGAGCCGTTCCATCTCACACAAGCCAAGGCTACTTACACTTGATTAACTTACCTGGTACAGGCAGGCGAAGTGGTCCCATTTTGAAAAATGTCATTAGTCTGAATGTGCAAGTTCAGCTACCTGGGTGGTGAGAGGTGGACCCTCTGTTGCTCTCTCCTTCCAGTCGCTGAGAGACTGACCTTCAGATGCAGGCACTGCGAGTCCAGTGAAATCAAATTGACAAAAATTCACTACCCAACCCTCATTCATACAGCACTGTTTTTAATGTTGCATTGGCTCAGAAAAAGTGAATGATCACTGCCCTAGAATGACCACATCCTGTGTACAAATATTGACATAATTTCACACTGGGTTGCTTTGATTGGTGTGCCAAGACATGCCATATTGGATTAAAGTCAGCAATTGCATTTGGCGATACTTCAGGGGATGACTGCAGTAACAGTGAGTCATGGGCCTGGACTTTCAGAATCACTGTGTAAAGGTGCATTCTGGGAAGAGTTATGTTCTGAATTGGTTTGTCTGAAAGTTGTCCTCAGAAACAGTAAAGGGTATGAAGTTTGAGACTGTTTTGACACTGGGGATGTAAGTGCCTGCTTGAATCATGTGGTTGAGATTTGACCAAAAAAACAGACTGGCACACAGGACTCCCTGCTGACGATCACTCCCCAAACTGACGACTGCTCTCTTCTCTCACCCGTCAGAACTTGCTTTGTGCTCCCCGCGCCGGGCCCCTTCGCCAGCACCAGGTTTGTGCCATGTGATCAGCGCCCAGGGTCAAAGTTGAGCAATCTGGCCCCAGTGGCAGCTCTGAACATGGACGTTCCTCACGGGGGGCTTGGGGGGGGGAGGATTACTGGAGTGTGGCCAGTCACGGGCAGTCCACTTACCCCTGCTCATTCACAGGCTTATTCCTTGTATCAGACAGCCCCTCCTCCCCCTTTTTATCCCTCATCTTACCTCACCCCCTCTCCCACACACCCACACACACCAACACATACAGTACACATACTGCAGATCGGGGTGGGCAGTATCCGGTATCCCGACTATGATACAATTATTATTTTGCATAAACGACTTCAGTCTACACCTGAATATCTAAAATCATAGAGAAATTCTAAATCCTGATGTGGCCCTCAACAAAAATATTTCCCACCCCTGAAGTAATTGTGAATAACAATACTAACTCACATTTGCTCATAGAAATGTATTATCGGATAAGTACTTGTTGCCTTCACTAGCACACTGAACTGTCTGCCAATATAATTGATGACAATCAAATTAAAAGCTGTCAGTTCTGTTTTCCATAGGATTTTGGCAATAGCAGGTCAAAGAAGAAACGTGGGAGTATTTGACAGCAATCCTTTCATTTCAGCCTATATTGCGATGACGGTACATAACTGCTTGAATACAATCATCAAGCTTTGCAATTGCTCTTGCTTCCATGTTATGGCAGGTCACCTTCACTGCAGGAAATGTAAAGGAAATACCAGTACAGTGACATAAAATAAATTGTTGCTGAGTAATTGCTTGTCTATTTGAGAGTTTTTGGCAGTGTATCAAACCTCAAAACTTAGTGAAGATTTAACTGAAAGTTGAAATACCGCTTTTGATAATTCAGAACCGCCTAACTAATAAACCAAGATGAATCGCTGGACATGCGAGTGTAAACAGAACCTCAAATCCCAATCCACACTTTACAACATTTGAATCCTTCCTTCCACCACCACGTTACCCTTCCACAGCCTGCGGTGAACACTGTATTGCGTATTTCACTCTGCATGCACAGATACATACCTCATTTCCATTCACCCCCCTCCTATATGGCTGTGACCGAATTCTTATGTTATGTCCTGGGTAATTTTTTGAATTTGCGTGGCATTTGTGTCCCTTGCCTTTGCAACGATGAAAAACACGACAAATAGTTTCACATCACACATGTTTTTTGTATTATTTTGTTTATGTTGAGCTGTTTAGAAATAATAAAACTTCATATATAAAGTTCTTTATAATGCCAAACTTTGCAATGTTTAGAGCAGGCAAATTGGCTTGTCCCAGTAATGATGAGTTGAGTTGTCGTGACATGTTTTGGGGATTTAGAGATCTAACGATTATTTTAAATGCAGAAAGTTAGCAAAAATATTTAATATATTGTATAAAAACAAAGGTTGTGTGTTCCTTAGTTTCTTTGTAATGCACCAACTGTCGTAAATATAGAGAGGAGAATTCATTCACAGCCTGTCTTTCAGGTCTTGCCACTATACCCCCCCAGCTCAGAGCCCTAAACCACTGTGCTTTTTATCCTGGTATAAGACATGATCTCACATCATCCATCCATCATCTGAATTTTCTTACCACCAAAAAATGTAACTTTTCTTCCTAAATTGTGCTTGATAATGGCCAGATGTTCTAAACCTTTGTTCGGAGAGAGAAAATTGAAAATACATTTAAGGCCAACATTTAATTGCCTGTTCAATTATTCATTTATTTATACTTTTTTTGTTTTTTGTTTTATTCCGTCTAAAAATTACAGACCAACATTGCATTGGTGCAAAAGCTTAGTATATAGGTAAGAGAAAAAGTCATCATGGTTCATGACACATTCAAGTACATGCAGAGAGGATTTTGTTTTAGGTAGCACATACAATTAATGTTTCCTTTCAAAAAATATTTGTTAATACACTATTTAAAAATATTTTTTTCTGGTTGCTAAGTTTCATGTCCAAATTATCCCAAAGTGTCTAATATTGATTTGTGTAGCTCTATAAAGTTGTAAAAATATGCTTTACCCATGAAACACAAAAGAAAATCACGGATATTCACTTGCATTGTGAATAGCATACAGACATGTCATAAGCCATGGAAAAAATGTTACAGAACTACAGAAATGTTGCTATGAAACTGCACACCACTGAAAGCATGGGTAAGGGTAAGGAAACCAATACAGTGCACTCGGAAAGTATTCAAACCCCTTCCCCTTTTCCACATTTTGTTAGATTACAACCTTATTCTAAAATGGATTAAATTAATATTTTCCTCATCGATCTACACACAATACCCATAATGACAAAGGTTTTTCAAAATGTTAGCAAATATAATAATAAAAGTATAATAAAATTTAAAAAAATATTTACTTAAGTATTCAGACCTTTGCTATGCATCCTGTTTCCATTGATCATCCTTGAGATGTTTCTACAACTTGATTGGAGTCCACCTGTGGTAAATTCAATTGATTGGACATGATTTGGAAAGGCACACACCTGTTTATATAAGGTCCCACAGTTGACAGTGCATGTCAGAGCGAAATCCAAGCTATGAGGTCAAAGGAATTGACCGTAGAGCTCCGAGACAGGATTTTGTCGAGGCACAGATCTCGGGAAGGGTACGAAAACATTCTGCAGCATTGAAGGTCCCCAAGAACACAAAGGCCTCCATCATTCTTAAATGGAAGACGTTTGGAACCACCAAGACTCTTCCTAGAGCTGGCCGCCCAGCCAAACTGAGCAATCAGGGAAAAGGGCCTTGGTCAGGGAGGTGACCAACTACCTGATGGTCACTCTGATAGAGCTCCAGAGATGGGAGAACCTTCCAGAAGGACAACCATCTCTGCACCAATCAGGCCTTTATAGTAAGAGTGGCCAGACGGAAGCAACTCCACAGAAAGACACATGAGTTTGCCAAAAGGCACCTAAAGGACTCTCAAACAAGATTCTCTGGTCTGATGAAACCAAGTTTGAACTCTTTGGCCTGAATGCCAAGCGTACCTCTTGATGGGGAAGCATGGTGGTGGCAGCATCATGCTGTGTGGATGTTTTTCAGCGGCAGGGACTGGGAGAGTAGTCAGGATAAAGGGAAAGATTAACAGAGCAAAGTACAGAGAGATCCTTGATGAAAACCTGCTCCAGAGCGCTCAGGACCTCAGACTGGGGCAACGGTTCACTCTCCAACAGGACATCAACCCTAAGCACACAGCAAAGACAACGCAGGAGTGGCTTCGGGACAAGTCTGTCCTTGAGTGGCCCAGCCAGAGCCCGGACTTGAACCCAATTGAACATCTCTGGAGAGACCTGAAAATAGCTGTGCTGCGAGGCTCCCCATCCAACCTGACAGAGCTTGAGAAGACCTGCAGAGAAAAATGGGAGAAACTCCCCAAATACAGGTGTGCCAAGCTTGTAGCGTCTCACCCAAGAAGACTCGAGGTTGTAATCGCTGCCACAGGTGCTTCAACAAAGTACTGAGTAGAGGGTCTGAATACTTAAGTATATATTGTATTTTAGTTTTTTTTAAATACATTTGCAAATATAAAAATAAAAAAATGTGTTTTTTCTTTGTCATTATGGGGTATTGTGTGTAGATTGATGAGAGGGGGAAAAACAATTTTATCAATTTTATAATAAGAGGTCTGAATGCTTTCCGAATTCACTGTAGCTGCATGACTGTTTTTCATTATGCTTCTTAGTACTATTGGTTTTGCTCAGTTGGTTGAGCATGGTGTTTTTATTGCCAGGGTGGTGGTTTTGATTCCTGGGACCACCCATAGTTAAAACATATCCATGTAAGTCGCTTTGGAGAAAAGGATCTGCTATATGGCATAACTATTATTATATATTATAAGTGGCGCAAAACAAGATTAGACAAATCTCCTATTAAAACGGTAGACCTGGCACCTTTGTCAAACGAAACAAAGATTAAGGAATGGCTCTTTCGACACTCAAAAGGTTTTTCTTCCGATGACACGATTTTCCTCGGACCCATTACAAGACCTGTTTTAGGACCTCACATCTCGTTAGATCACTGAATATCGTTCACTCTTTTTCTTTCTCTCTCTGCATCTCAGTATTGCAATGCCAGAATTTGTCAACGCTGAGAACGGTCTTTCTGCTGGTTGTAATGCGCATCGTCATCTCTCGCATTGAAAGCACAGCCTGGGCGAATCTGCTCTTATTCTCCCCAAAACTGCATTCTCAGGGGGAAGCACATTACATGTGTCTGGGAAGAAATTGGCTTTAAGACTCGCGGATTCCCTCTTTGGATGATTTGTTGTGTTTGTGTCCATGTATTTTGTATGGAACCTTACTGATGTAAACTGTTCCAGGAGATGTTTTTTGTCCAATCTGAATAATGAACTCTCTCCGACCAAACGTTAGTCTGATTGAGTCATGCGCTCTCAGTCCTGCTTTAGCTGACTGCTATACCGAGGTATGTTGTGGGCTTTAGGCTGAAGTGAGTCTTTCTGCCTCATTAGCTGAATGGCTGCCCAGGGCTTCAGATACGACTTCTACAGCAGCGTTTTATTACAAGGATAGTTCACACACATTACTATCTCACATTTAATTACATATTTAGTTTCCTCACAATCAAATCGGTCTATGGAAAAAATATATACTTTTTGAGCTGGTTTACCTAGCCACGGTCACCAACCGCTGACTCACATCCAAATAATTTAAGTAACTTCAAAGCTACACAATCCCTTTCAGAGACCTTGTGATTATTTGGTCTGGTAGGGGGCTTTGAACCTTTCTCCCAAATGTCATCACAGTAGGTTTCATGAGATAGTATTAGCATTATGTTAGCATATTGGGGTCAAAATTTAATTAAACCGCTGACTTCAAAGTTCTTAAAGTTTATATATATATATATATATATATATAATCCCCAAACTTTATATAAAGGTGGTGTCATGACAAGTTTCAAATTGATGGAGCAAAGTGGCATGGAGTTCAATGGAAACACAGTTTGCCATTTCTTCTTGGAAGATATCATTACTGCTTTTCTGAGCATTTCTATATTTTTCTTTCTGCATTGTTGAAAAGGGGCCCATAAGTAAGCATTTCACTCTTAGTCTACACCTGTTTTATGAAGCATGTGACATCAAATTTGATTGAAATAAGATGTTAGGTTTTTGGGGATGGGATGGGAAGAAGCATGGGGCTTCAACTATCCTGAGAGCAACATTTTAAAGAACTATCTGAGCTTTCTGTACTGCATGTGCCCTTCAGACACTGTCTCTAACATTGACTGCTTTCTGCACAGTATGTCGAGAATGTTACCTTACGTAGGGTGTGGTGGAAGAAGGGGGAGTTTGCAGGGGGACTCTCAGAGCTGTAAACAGAGCATTCACTCAATAGGACAGTGTAAGGTGAAGTTTCCCAAGACGCTGATCTTGGATCAGTTTGACATTTTTCCCATTACGGCTAGGATTGGGGGAGGATAAGTTGATCCTTCATCTGTACGTAGGGGATTTGTACCCCCTGAGCCAATAGGACTGCCATTATCGAACCTGTTCTCTGTCCTGTCCCACAGCCACCTTCATGACCAGCCTTTGCAACCTAGTATTTTGAGACGATCCAAAACCGAGAGACAAATTCGACAAGGCAAATCACTGGGAATGCACTTTCTAAGCAACAGTAAAGGATGGTTAATATTGACCAAATCATTTAAATATTATGATAAGCATATTGATGTCTTCATGCAACGTATTACATTAAAGAAACAAAAAAAAATGTTTTAAAACTTTTGGACACAAATGTATCGGGGAAACAATCAGCCATTACATTTTTTTTTTTGCATTTTTACATAGTAATACTGTACATACATAAATCAGTTGAAAACATTGGTTCTGTCCATTGAAATGTAAGCATTTAAACAAATATATATCTTTGCTTTTACACTAAACGTCACAATAATCCTTTAGGGATGCATCCCAAATGGCACCCTTTTCCCTACACAGTGCACTACTTTTGACCAGGGCCAACCTAGGTTACTGTTCTGAACAGATTCCCCCCTTCTTTCCATTGCAGTGTAGGGCAGTATACATTGAGTGTAAAACGGAACGTTATTGTACTCCTGGGTGTTGTCTTTCCCTTGCAGAGTACGGGCGCTTCGAGGCCAAAATCCACGATCTGCGGGAACAGATGATGAACCACAGCATGAGCTCTGGGTCCGGATCCCTCCGAACCAATCAGAAACGCTCCCTTTACGTCAGGTGGGTCTCTTTTGGACTGTCATACCAAATAGATAGCATTTACCTTAATAATGATAGAATAGTATGCCTCCTTCTGTTACCACCACAGAGCACAGTTTGACTATGAGAAGGCCAAAGACAGTGGCCTCCCTAGCCAAGGCCTCAGCTTTAGATACGGGGACGTCCTCCACGTCATCAATGCCTCAGACGATGAATGGTGGCAGGCCCGAAGGGTGACCCCCGATGGGGACAGCGAGGAGATGGGGGTCATCCCCAGCAAGAGGAGGTGAGTGTTGGATGTGCTAAACAAAACCGTAACGTGGTTGACCAAAAGGCTAGCCTCTGATCCGGGGGGACAGTGGACTTTTTACATCCCTTCCTGTTCGCACATTTGCTTGAGAGATGCTAAAAAAAAACATGTTCCCCAACAAAAATAACATTGGGTGTATCATTTTACTGCAATAAATACTTAATTCTACACAAGCTATACTGAACAAAAATATAAACTCAACATGCAACAACTTCATAGATTTGACTAAGTTACAGTTCATATAAAGAAATCAGTCAATTGAAATAAATAAATTAGGCCTTAATCTATGGATTTCACATGACTGGTAATACAGATATGCATCTGTTGCTCACAGATACCTTTAAAAAGACTAGGGGCGTGAAACAGAAAACCAGTGAGTATCTGGTGTTACCACCGTTTGCCTCATGCAGCACGACATCTCTTCTGCATAGAGTTGTAGAGGTATTGTTAGAGAGGGGTAAAGAAAGCGTTTTGTTCGGGTGACTGGCAGGTATTAACCCTACCGAAAGGAAAAGAGTAGGATAGTGACTGGCAGGTATTAACCCTACCGAAAGGAAAAGAGTAGGATAGTGACTGGCAGGTATTAACCCTACCGAAAGGAAAAGAGTAGGATAGTGACTGGCAGGTATTAACCCTCCCGAAAGGAAAAGAGTAGGATAGTGACTGGCAGGTATTAACCCTACCGAAAGGAAAAGAGTAGGATAGTGACTGGCAGGTATTAACCCTACCGAAAGGAAAAGAGTAGGATAGTGACTGGCAGGTATTAACCCTACCGAAAGGAAAAGAGTATGATAGATCCCGCTACCAGACACACACACATCGGCAAAAGTGACTGGCTGGATCAGGCCTGGGCAAAGGCCGACCCGTGACCTGATTTAGTACGGCCCGCGGAATCAAGCTCAGATCACATAAAGAATTAGCGATAGTAAAGTTTGTAAAAACGTATTTCTAATTCAAATAAAAAGCCCAACGAATACTCGCCTTTGTGTAATGGTTTAACTACCACCGCTGTGGGACATTTATTTTGAATGCACGTATAAATAACTACACGAGGACAGACAGTGGCTGACACACTTCAGTTACAATTAGTAGCTGTTAGAAATTGCGCAAAAATGAATTTGTAAAAGAAAAGGAAAGTAGACAATGAATGTAAGGTGTTCCAGCAAGGGTGGACATCGAACTATTTCTCAAAACTTATGTCACATACACGTGATTAGTAGATGTTCGTGCAAGTGTAGCGAAATGCTCTCCTTATTTGAGGCATCAGGGAAAGCTGTGTGGAAAGCGTCGCAGTCTTGAAAGACTACTACTTGTCCCGACACTTCCAGACGAAGCATGCAGAGAAATATTAGGAATATGTATTCTGAGCAGAGGGCAAGAGCATCGACAGAGTTGCTTTCTCAGTTGCAAAAGCAACAAGGACTTTTCACGAAACGGCATTCAGCAAACGACGGAATTGCGAGAGCCAACGTTAGCTACCGTATGTACTGTCCCACAAAATTGCTAAACATAGCAAAGCCATTCGCTGAAGGCGATTTTAATTTAAAGAATGTTTAATTGACTCTGCAGCAATACTTTGCCCCGACAAGAAAGAGCTGTTTGAAAATGTTCCCTGGCAAGACGAACAGTGACACGGCGTATTGTAGACTGTGTGAAGCCCCACAAAATGACAAGCAAATCACATGCAGCAGAGAGAGTATTGGAGAAATGGAAAATCCACTCTAATATGACTTCTTTTTCTTCTTCTTTTGTGTGTCTTTCCTTGCACTGGCAGGGTTGAGAGGAAAGAACGAGCACGTCTCAAGACAGTGAAGTTCAATGCCAAACCTGGAATGGATTCAAAAGGGGTAAGTGCTAAGAGCTTATACTAAGGACTGGCAAGTCAACTTAACTTTTGAAGACGTTTTACGAAATGGAAACGCTTGTAAACCCACATACTGTATATCAAATAAATACCTTTAAGTAGAAAAAGTAGCCTCTAAATGTAGTTTTTATCTGAATTAATGTGAAATTAATCAGATTACCCTCACATTAGGAGAGGTTGTGATAGGCTAATACTAGAGATGGCCATAAATGACTACGGTCTCTCTGCCTGAGTGGAAAAGACACATCTCTACTGGCTGTCCCCTCTCCCTGACAGCTTTCTCTCACAGCCCTGACCCTAAATAAACATTGCACATTAGATTTGTTTTAATGAAGCGCTAGAGAATATTATTTTAATTTCATGAAACTCCCAGCCTCTGCAAAAGCAGAAGCCAAATTACCATACTTTGTACTCTTATTCAATTTTGGACATAACAGCAGGACATTCAGCCGTGTTCATCAATATTTTTGCCTACCTATGTTACAAGTAAAGAGAATATTTTGGTTTGTATTTGCTGCACTCTTATTTAAAAGGGTTCCAATAGGTTTTGGAGGGTTAGGCCATACAAATGTATTTAAATGTTTAACAGATGCCCCTCTTCTTTATTTAAAAAAAAAATGTTAAAGTTGTATTGACAAATTGCAACTAAAATAATGTCCTCAAGCTTCCAGTAAGGAGATACACAACATCCTCATAGATTATGGCTGAAGTATGCCTCTTTTAGCCTCCCAAAGAGGCAACAATCTCTTGATTTGGTCACTAGGTGTTGAACTAAGGTCGATATAGTATTTGAACAAAAAGGTCCACTTTCGTATTTATTTTATTTGCTTGCGTGCCTCAAAAAGAAGAAGATATGTTTAACATTTTATTACATTTGTATGGCCTTAGGGTCTACCGAGAACCCTTTTCATCTGAATAAACTTGTCTGTTGGGCAAGTATCCATGGCAATGTCATAACTAGGTCTGAATGTGTTTCTTGTAAAGCAGACTTTTGAAACATGAAATGGTCCCTGTATTTTGATGAGGCTCTGGGCCAAACTTTCAGCACTAATGGGCTAAGAAGCAGGATTTTTCCAGCAGTTGTGTCAATACAATAATTATTTTACAGTCAGTGACTTGCATAACTGATCAGGTTTAAATCCCTGAAGGTGTGGGAAGGACTGTATGCATCGTTTACAGCGTGTCCTTTACAACTGTGATGAATAGCAATAGGACACTAAGTATGCGTCCCAAAAGACATCATATTCCACATATAGCGCACTACCTTTGACCAGAGCCCTACGTGTGTAATATATGTACACATTGCAGTAGTAGCGTTGCTGTATCCTTCTCAATTGAAAATGAACACGATACTTAGTCTGTCACAGATGTTACCTACGTTAACAAATATGCCAGTATGCCAATCCTTCTGATACCCCTGTGTAAGAACCACTGTGATACATGATACAGCTTACTACTCGCACTACTTGATACAATTCTCAACTTTTATGCACACTGTAATCCACCCATTGGACACACTTATTTCAGCTGACAGTTAGAGCCAAATGTATCAAACACATGCAGTTGAGGTTGCTATTGAACCAGTTGCGGTGGTCACTGCTGGTTCAAAGAATTTAGAATGGGTTCATGAAGTACATGTCTGCGAATGAGTATCCGCCGCAGATAAACTTGACAACTACCATTCCTTCAGTCTCGTCCACGCTCCTCCACGCTGCCTCCAAGCTTCTCAAACAGCGCTACTCACATTTTAGCTCCTAGAACTCCCAACCGCCATGGCATGGGATCTCATCCCTCCACCTCCCGAAGTTCGAACCTGCATGATTGTTGGACAGTCATGTGTCTCAGCCATGTTCCTTATTTCATAGCATGATCCTGGTAACGTGTTTGCTGCATGGCATACCACATATCGTCAATTATGTGTGTTTTCTTTTCAACCCCTGTTCTGTTCTGTTGTTTTAGTTTTATTCTCAAGTTTTTCAGAATGTTTCGGGTGCAATTATGGCACATGAAGTAACTGATGGCAGATATTGCTGTGTAATTCTTCTCCATCACAAATTGAGTCACTTTGACAGTGTCTTTGTCAAACCGCATCTTTGTTGTTGCAATTCGATTTGTAAAACAAAATGAGAGTTTTGTCAAGTCTTGATTCATTTATTGAATATTTTCTTTGCAAAATCAACAACATTCAAAATGATTAGGCTATCATAGTTCAACCCTGCTTTGAGGGATGAATCCGCTAGTGTAGCGTCAGTACTGTCCGTCATGTGTAACATTGGTGGTGACCACGCCATCAATTATTCATGTCCCACATATTGCAGCTCGTTGGTTTGTCAGCATGAATGTGGCAACAATTAGAGCTCCCTGTTTGCCCCATGCTTTCTTTCCTCCACAGTCATTCAATGACAAGCGTAAAAACAACCTCATCTTTACACGAAAGTTCCCATTCTACAAGAACGAGCTGGGTGAGCAGGATGGCAGTGATTCCGAACGTAAGTACTGTAGGCTCGAACATGCTCACACACACAGGTACAAACACTGACACAGGTACATATAGGTGATACATAGGTGCGCTGTCGAAACGTGCGCCGGCCTCCCTCCTATCTTTTCTCTCTCTCTTTTGGCTCTGGTGGAGTGATGGGATCTGCCTGTGTCAAGCACTGAGCAGTCACCAGTGGTTCCTCAACTTCCCCCCAGGGCTCATCTATCATGTATGACCTAAAAGAAATAAAAATAATGTATTTTTAATTACAGCATGTGAAGATTACTGAAAGGGGTGATATAAGAGAACTGAAACTGTACTGGTGCTGAGCTAGTTAGGACCGGTTTAGGCTGGTCGTCTGGTGTCTGCACAGTGTCTGAACTGAGACCGATGATCTGAGCTGGACCAATCTTGCCTTTCAGGATTTCACCGTTTCACCTCTTTAATGCCACTTACCATCTTCCTTCCTCCTTGCCTTCTCTCCTTGCCTTCTCTCCTTGTCTTTGCGCTCTTGGGACGGCAATGTAGGATATCCCAGGAATAGGTGATGACGGGTATGGGACAAAGACACTGAGTAAGTTGGTTTAGGAATGGTCCTGTCTGTTCAATCAAACAAAATTCCCATCCCCCCAAAAACATTTCCCTTTTGAGTTTGGGCTCGTTTCCCCCCCTCTTTTTTCGCTACATTATTAACTCTTATTGATAGCTTGTTTGCATGCTGTAGTATCACGACTCACTTTGGGACCAGATTGTCTTGATTTCTGTCACCTCCTAACATTAAGATTGTTTGCATGCCACAAACAAAGAAAGACGGAAACGAAGTGTTTAAGTCTGGAAATAAATGTACTTTTTTTAATGCAACTATTCTGTTTATAGTAAATCTTTTGTCTCTTTCTATAACAGACAGGTGTCGTCTGTTTGGATATACACTTATCATCTGAATGGGATCAGCTCTTTTTAGGCTGGCATGCTAAGGGGTTCTTACTGTCAATGCTATGTATATTTGCTTTTTAATTTTCTCACTTATAGTACATTTTGAATGTTTCTCCATGGAATGAGTTGGACGCATTGTTGAATCCCATGAAAAAGGTGTTCTTGTCTCCCATTTCTTTTTCTGTCACAACTTTTTATTTTACTGCGACAATGATGGACACCCACCCGTGTAACGTTTGCTTTCTCTTATATATTATTATTGTTGTTATGTTGAGTCCATATCCCGGGATCAGAGTGCAAATAGATGCAGAACAAAATCATGTTGGTACTGTCTTGAGTTTCGTATGAAATAAATAAAAAAGCAAACATTAAATGAAGTAGATTGACACTTTATAATTACAGCACAACTATGGCTAGTATGGGGGGGGGGGTTGATGTGGCTGTGTTTTGCGCATACTAACTAAAGAAGTTAACATGCCATCTCCAAGAAGCACCAATTAAATACAACTGTGAGTTGCCAGATAAGTTCATATAGGTTTTCTAGGTGTTATGCTGAAGCCTTCAAAGTGAAGCAGGGCACTTGGGTGTGTTATAGTAGAAGGTTAAATCGATCGTGGCAAAGAGGTTTTTTTTAGGTTTTGAGACAAGCGCACAATGTGATCATCCTCCTGAGAGCTATAGTTGTGACCTAAATTAAATTAGGCCTATATTGACAATCTTTTGACTAAAGAAACTGATTTGATGTCATATTATTTAAGTGTATGGACAAGTAATGCAATGAAGCGACCAATATATCACCATAGTCATAACTTGACCCGTGGTCAAGGGTTCCTTTAGAGGTCCATATGGCAATCCCTACCAGCTGTAGTTTGATTATCCACTCAGTACACTCATGTGTGGCCACAGCTGTAAATCAAAACACATCCACTGGTCGTAATTTCAGACGAGAGAAAAGAACCTCCGAGTTTGTTTGTTGTAAAATGTATACTTGAAAAGTCTGTTTGCATAGTGCAACAGAGGAGTTGAACTCCCTTGGCAACAGGCACAATTCCCTTCGAAAGCATTATAAACTCTCTCAATCCCTATTTTTAGTATGGCGAAGTCACAATTTACACCAAGAGTCTTTTCATTGCAAGTGTCTAATCACTTCTTTACTCATCCAGATTGACATTTCTCCTGTCGTGAGACACTTGATCATGAGAATAAGCATGAACGTGTATGTCATGTTTGTTTTAGTAACAGTTTTCTGTTTCATAGTAGCTATTTTAGTAACCGTTTTCTTATTGTTTCATGTCACCAGGGAGTCAAGAGGACATGATTCTCTCTTATGAGCCTGTCATTCGACATGAGAGTGAGTACTCCAATCTTTCATCAAAGTGCTCCTTGTTAATGCCTCAGCACTTTTTCAGTCAGTGAAACATTAGCCACTTACACATTGTCAGGCTATATCCATGCAAGCCAATGTGTACTAGTGCCGCAAGGTTTTAAAATCCAGATATAAAACAATTGATGAATCCCTGTTAACTCCTGCAGGAAGGCTCAGGCAAGATTCAACAAGTTCTTCCGTACTAGTTATTTACAGGACGTAATCACTTGCTGAGTCGAGACATCAAACCCGTTCTGGCACTAGCATGCATTGTCTTGCTCGGGTATAGCTAGACAATGGGTAAGCTGCTATTGTAAGTAGAATTGCATGCCCAAAATTACTGCAGAGAGTAACGCTAGGGGGACAGTTATAGCCTCAAACGTCTGTAAATTAGTCAATCGGCACCATTTTATCTTCCAGTTAATTACACCAGACCCGTCATAATCCTTGGGCCGATGAAGGACAGAATCAATGACGACCTGATATCAGAATACCCGGACAAATTTGGCTCCTGCGTGCCGCGTAAGTACCTGTACATTCGCAAGGAAACCAGGGGCCTTGGGTATCAAGCATCTCCGAGTAGGAGCGCTGATTTTAGGATCAGTTTTGCCTCTTAGATCAAAATGGATAAGGTTTCGTGGACAGAGAGGACCTGATCCTAGAGCAGCACTCCTACGCCGTGATGCTTGATACATACGGACCCAGGAGTCAGTCTTCCACGCTGTCTTAGGGTGTTTGTTGCTGCATCACAAATGAATTGTGTGATCATGTGCCCTTGTGATTAGCTCTCCCTATAAACAGTATATAACACCGTTGCCCTTGTAAATTCCACTGTGCTGCCAATACACCATTGTGGTAGTGGTTTCTATCAATCTCTTTCATTTGTTATGTCATTATAGTGTTTCATTCATTATTTTTCCTAATTTGTCATCAAAAGGCATTTAATTTTTTTCCCTTACATGTTTTTTTTGGGTTCTTTGTTTTGTATATTACATACTTGGTTAAATTATCCAGAGATGATTTCTTGACGACAATAATAATGTAGGATCTTATTATTCCCTTCTATTCACATGTGCAATTTAATTGAACCATTAAAGGGACGTTCAGGGTTTTAGAACTTGATGTTAAATGTTTCCTCACACTGAATGTAGTCTATGGGCCAGGAGACAAACTTTTTTTGAAACAAACTTTTTTTTTTCACAATCCAACAGAAGCTATGGGAACACATTTGGATATAGATTTACGGACAACAGGAGTGTGTTTTGGTAATTTTTTTGTTTAAAAGCTTTATGACTGTTGTAGACCAGTATGAAAGATAGTGAGGCTATACTACTAAGTTCAGAGGTTCGTGGACAGTAATGTTTCTGGCTTAAAGGAGCATTTTACTCAAACCATTTTTCACACATTTCTTGTCTGTACAAAATGAATGTGGACTCACAATCCAATTATTTTGCACATACACGCCTCATGGTGGTCTTAATAGTAGGCCTGGAGAAAAGTTTTGGAACTTTTTTGCTCCTATTAGATTTTGAGAATCAGGAGACTGAAAGTCATGTAATGAAAGTGATCATGAAAACTTGCATTTTTGGGACTATCAAAATTGGACTAAACTAAATTTGAGTATTTAATACTATTGTATATTTCACATCACTGTGTACTTGATGTCATATTTTTTGTTTTCATTTTGTTTGTTTTCATTTACTTATCTTTCTAATCTTTAAAACCAAATAAAGCAGCTAACAGTTCAGGGCATCGAGGTAAGTAAGCCACGTCGTTGCTGGTATACAGAATATATGTAGTATAACAAAGTTGTTGGTAAAGTCAATGTAGTGAAAGGTAGTAGAATAGGTTCCACTCTGTTGTAAGTATTTGATTCAAAATGTGTTTATGTAGAAGTATTGAAATGTAAAAATACAAAAATGCCTCTCTATACACAGTTACCAGGAGATCTATAGATTCACCGTGGGGAATGTGTAGATTTCTGTTCTCACTGGTAAATCTATATTCCCCGGAAAAACCGACACATTTTTTAACCAATGCGACAGAGAATCTATAGATTTCCCTATTATACACATTTACGTTAACACATATACCAAAAATTCAGATTGAACAAAAAGCACATTCAGGGCTTGATTCTATCCCTATTGCGGAAGTTCAGTGCTCCAGGGCAATTTAAAGTGTAAAGTCATTTCCAATTGAGCTGACATATGCAGCGTTTACCGTGAATGTAGTCTCTGCGGACATTGCCTTTCATTTAAATTTCAACTGTGTTATTGCACTGAACTTCCGCGAAACGGATTGAATCGAGCCCTTAGAGTATCATAACACTTACACTGGGTTTACATTCTATCACACTGAAAACCCTACACCCTCCAGATTTCCGCTTAGGTGTACTAGTTCTAATCGGTTCAAAACGATCATGTTATTTTGAAAAATGTTCTAACAGTGAACAATGAGTTAGTTTGTTTACACACACAAACAGGCAGTTTGTGTATCTGCACTGTGATCCCACTGTGCCTGCCTTTTGTAACGATATTGTAAATAAAAAGGTATCAGTCACTTATTGTAAAGTGGGACCATACTAACAAATGACATTAAGGCTAGAATCCTTAGTTGCTACAGCCATTTGTGGACTGAAAATTAAATAGCAATACTCATTGATTCTTGAAGAATATAACTTTATAAATGGCTCATATGCTTAGTTCACCTGTCGTACCACATCAGAACCCCTTAATATAAGCTTATTTCACTGCAATGTTTGTAAACAATGTAAATGTAAACAAATCGTATATAGCCTTAAAACAATATTTTTTATGATGGTCAGTCCTTGCATCCTTAGCTCTGTCTGTGAATTTGAGAGTGGTTACATTTCTCCAGGCCCATCCCTCAGCTTTCTACCAAAACCGAGGCGGGGGACCGCTTTATTGTTTCAATTAAGGACTCTTATCTTTAAATGTTGTCTTGCGAACAACCTTTTTTCCCCTGATTTGTTTAAAGACTTGATTTCAGAGTGGTTGGAAAAAGTTTATTTTTCTAACAAATAGATAACGTTTGATAAAAATAAACCATTTGAAAGGTCGCGGTTTCGACTCGGTGAATTATCTGTCGATGTTCCCTTAAGCAAAGCACTCAACCCCAATTGCTCCGGTAAGTCTCTCTGGATAAGAGCATCTGCTAAATGACAATGTATTAAAGAAAACTGTCATCCGATGGATGGCTGTAGATTTCGTCTGATTTTGAGACACATCTCCCTATAATTTGGGATTAAATATGTCCTTGACGTTCATCTAGAATCATATTGAATTTGTTTCAAGGACACAATTACACTTATGTTGTTAAACCAATCACTCTAAACACTGCCCCCTCTATAACTCCCCCTTCAACAATAATTTGCACATTCAGTTAAACAATTTCCTCCTTTTACATTGTACTTTCTATATTTAAATACGCTTTCTTTTACCTCTTTGCCTCTTTCTCTTGTACCAAAGATACCACTCGATCAAGGAGGGACTACGAGGTCGATGGGCGGGACTACCATTTTGTAATGTCCAGAGAGCAGATGGAGCAGGACATCCAAGAGCACAAGTTCATTGAGGCGGGCCAATACAACGACAATCTCTACGGAACCAGTGTTCAGTCTGTCAAATATGTGGCTGAGAGGGTAAGTGTCAATGTCGTTGCAATTGAGATTTTTATATATATATTCCACAGGCAGAAAATGAATGGTGACAGACAGCGGTACACAAACCCAATGTTGACTATGTGTATGCAGTTCCCATTATATAACCTCACACATTTAGTCCTATGCTAACCTAACCAGGTGGCAGTGATTGTTTCCTGTAACAAATTCTGCATCCGCTTATCAAAGATCCTAAACTTTTTATACGCAAACCAATAGCATTTCTTGAAATAGGTCAACTTGGACACCCGAGAGGTATATTTAAACTTCCAAATTCAAGGGCTGCATTTGAAACACCTACAAGACACACCCTCCTCCACTCACCCTCGCCTTATGTCCTTGGGGGAATCCCTGCGGCCATCTTTGCTATCGGTTCAAACGATTAGGGAAGTTGACAACGTAATTCCCTGTTTGTGATCAAGTTTGCAAGTGTACAATTTTGTTCACTCCGGGGCCTGAAACTCCACATAATTCAAATCGCGATGATTGTACATCTGCTAAGAAAAGTCTGCCAATACTTAAAACCAACATCAATATGGAGAAGTCAACATTCAAGTGTAGGTAAAAACAAATGTAAATAAGTTAGAAATTGTGGTACTAATGCACATGTCGCCCCAAACACATTCAAGTGTGTTTGGGGCTTACCTAGGATAGGATAAGTAATCCTTCTCACCCCCCCCCCCCCCTTAAATGATTTAGATGCACTATTGTAAGTGGCTGTTCCACTGGATGTCAGAAGGTGAATTCACCAATTTGTAAGTCGCTCTGGATAAGAGCGTCTGCTAAATGACTTAAATGTAAATGTAAAAACACGGATCGTAAAAGTCATGATGTTTTTGTTTGGTTAGCTTTTGGAAACGTTAGCTAGCGCATACAACTTTCCCTGACATCACACATTGTAATTTTCGATTTACCCGATAGCATCGGATGGCTAGCTTCAATGTCTGCAGATGCTTTGTCTTCCAGCCAAGATATGAAATCACAATTGACTGTAGCGCTTAGCAACCACACACAACAGCTCGCGGTGGTTCCATAATAACTGAGAACACAACCGTTGGACGAACGAAGTGTCATATTTCCGGGCAAGGGCAAATTAATTTATTCCACCCTCATCATACGCCATGATACGTCAAAAGAAGTGTTCCCTAAATTTGAGGGCTGAGGAGAGAGGGTGTGTCTTTTATGTGTTTGGAATGCAGCCAAGGTTTACTTTTTCCCCCTTCACTTGGTCTGTCTCAAGTGTAGAGTGACAACATTGCATGATCATTGCATCCTTGACTTGGTAGATAACAAAATCCCACTTTTTTGCTTATCCGTTTCACATCCACCCATGTACTTTTACAGAGAAAATATGAAGGAGGTCTGTACACAAGTTTTATCGTACACTGTAAAAAAAAAAAAGTCAAAGAGCCTCATGGACTTGTCATAGCTGTCAGGTACGATAACCATCATTGCTTTCCTCGTGGCAAACACCACTAAAGCGAGTTAATCGTAACAACAGTGTTCATTAACCGTGGGTTCGAGCCCCCCTCCCTTCAAGCATTTTTGTTTAGGGAAACACTGTCCACTGCTCATCCACATCTATGGTACAAGGTGGATGAATATAATAATGCATATAAAACGTTGTACATAGGCCTACACGTCTATGTAATATCTCCTATACTATAGTATCAGCGATTATGTATGTGGCAGTAGCCTGTGTGTAGGTTTGCACTTTTACGTTGAATTCATGGATTTCACGAGAGGGTTCCAGGAGTGATTAATTTCTATTTCTGTAGGCCTATAGCCTATCTCCCACATTGTCGAAGTGTATCATACAAAGTCCCATATGCAGTAATAGGTTATAGGACACAATCTGATGTGAATGAATGTAGGCTATATTGTTGATCGGAGTTACTATAGTACAGAAAAGGCCAATTGGAGAGTTGGATGACTTTGTCAAATAGAGGTAATTCTCCATCTGATACAGATACAGCCAAGTGTCTTCATACATTTAAGACTGTTGATTTGGAATCTTTTACATGGAGTAGGCTAAGTGTGGGATCGTGTCTGGACTCGCTATAAACACATTTAAAATTACTGTAATACTGCCATCTGATGGATGACAATGAGAGTGCAACCTGTAATGTATTTTATTTTATTTAACCTTTATTTTTTCTTATTTACAATGACAGCCAAACCCGAACTCTATTACACTTTGTAATGCTCATCCTTGAGTCAAATAATGCATACAGTGGGGTCCATAATTATTGGTACCCTTGATAAAGATGAGCAAAAAAGACTTTAAAAAAGTTTTATTATTTTATACTAATACAATTGCTCAGAGAAAGCGATTGGACAACACATTGGGAGGGATCATAGACCATTCCTGCATTCAGATTATTTCCAGATCCTTGATATCCTTTGCTTAGACTGCCCTTTTCAATTCAAACCACAGGTTTTAAATGGGGTTCAAGTGTGGAGAATTTAAATGTTGTGGTCAATTAACAATTTCTTTGTGGATTTTGATGTGGCCTTGGGGTTAATGTCTTGCTGGACGATCCTCTTGAGGCCTAGTTTCAGCCTGGCAAAGGCAACCAGGTTTTTGGCTAAAATATCCTGCCACTTGGTAAAGTCCCCAGGACCAGTGGAAGCAAATAAGCCCCATAACATCAAAGATCCACCACCATACTTTACAGTAGGAATGAGGTATTTCCTACATACCCATTGTTATTTTGAAGGCCGAACCCACCGCTGGTGTGCATGGTCAAAGACCTCTACTTTCGTGTCATATGACCATAGCACCGGTTCCAATCCAAGTGTCAATGCCATTTAGTGAACTCCAGGTAGTGCTGTGGTCACAACCTGAAAATAGCGCTCTTTGGCCCAATGGTGTGCGTAGATTTTTATTATTTTAACAAAATCTCTTTCTCTGTGCAATTGTATTAGTATAAACAAATATAATTTTCAAATTTCTTTGAGCATATAATATAGCTCAGTATTTGTATTTATTTTATAGTATTTTTTTGTTACAAATTGCAAGAACAGATTACTCTGGAGTGTAATTTTGGCCCATTAAACACAAAATATGTTTCATGTAATAATTAGGCAGGTCTATTTCTGAAAAAGAAAGGACATTCTTGCCTACTTCACCCATATCTATATATATATATATATATATACATACTTTGTTGTTTTTCTTTGCAAAAAATAATTATGTGTAGTCAGTGGTGTTACAATTTGTCATACTTGTGTAAAAGTAAAGTTTCAGTACCTTAATAGAAAATGACTCAAGTGGAAGTCACCCAGTAAAATTGAATACAACATATTTGGTTTTAAATATACTTAAGTATCAAAAGTAAAAGTATAAATCATTTAAAATTCCTTATATTAAGCAAACCAGACTGCACCATTTTCATTTTTTGGGGGGTTAATTTATGGATAGCCAGGGGCACACTCCAACACTGACATCATTACAAACGAAGCATTGTTAATGAGTCTGGCAGATCAGAGGCAGAAGGGATGACCAAAGATAAGTGAATGAATTGGACCATTTTCCTGTCCTGCTAAGTATTCAAAATGTAATGAGTGCTTTTGTATGTATGGGGTAAAAAGTACATTATTTTCCTAAGAAATGTAGTGAAGTAAAAGTTGTCAAAAATGTAAATAGAGGTATAGATACCCCACAAAAACTACTTATGTAGTAATTTAAAGTATTTGTTACTTAAGTACTTTACACCACTGTGTGCAGTTCCAGTAGTTAGCTACATGGGAAAATAGTTCTGAAACTTCTGAACTACCAAGATGTTAATTTAGCTCAACTACCACAAAGCTACTGCAAAATGTAATTATATTAATAGTTGAAATACATGTAGTTTACTACTTTTCAACACTGTCCCCTTCTCAACACAGTAAATGTTATTCTACATTTAAAAATGGGGGGGACTCGTGAAATTCTAACCCATGCCAAAAATCTGACAATTATGTGGAGCAAGGCACTACACAGAGATATTTGACCAGTCAGTCAACTACACTTGATGTAGTTGCTTTAATTATCAGAACCGTTAGACTTCTGTTAAGGACACTTCCATGAACAAGTGTTGGATCACGTCCAACTATGTTGACGATTTTAATTGGCTGTTAGGAACCGGATATAACCATGAATTTGAACAGGATATAATCACTGCCAAGGTTAGCATATGGCTAAATGTTCCAGGTTATGTAATTAGTATAGCTAACATGTCACCTTTAATCACGTGCAACTACGTCAACGATTTTAATTGGATGAGAAATACAAAATGTAGTTTCCTGTATGTTGCAACCACAAAGATTTTTTTTTTGTAAGTCTGTTATTTGTCTTCAAGCGTAAGTATCCCTTTATACAGTTTGTACTGTTTACCCCTTCTAGTAAAGTATTACCAGATTCTTTGTCAGAAACAGTAATTTCACTGAATCAAGAATGTCATGTGAATTCAATGATTATGTACAGTGCCTTGTGATTTGTTGCTACAGCCTGAGTAAGAGATTGTGTGTCACTGGCCTACACACAATACCCCATAATGTCAAAGTGGAATTGTGTTTAGACATTTTTACAAATTAATAAAAAATGAAAAGCAGAAATGTTTTGAGTCAATAAGTATTCAACCCCTTTGTTATGGCAAGCCTAAATAAGTTCAGGAGTAAAAATGTGCTTAACAAGTTGCATGGACTCCGTCTGCGTGCAATAATAGTGTTAACATAATTTTTGAATGACTACCTCATCACACACAATATGTAAGGTCTCTCAGTCAAGCAGTGCGTTTCAAACACAGATTAAACCACAAAGACCAGGGAGGTTTTCCAATACCTCGCACAAAAGGGCACCTATTGGTAGATGGGTAAAACATTTTTTTTTAAAGCAGACATTGAATATCCCTTTGAGCATGGTGAAGCTATTAATTACACTTTGGATGGTATATCAATACACCCAGTCACTGCAAAGATACAGGTTTCCTTCCTAACTCAGTTGCCGGAGAGGAAGGAAACTGCTCATGGATTTCATGGAGACTTTAAAACTGTTAGAGTTGAATGGCTGTGATTGGAGAAAACTGAGGATGGATCATCAACATTGTAGTTACTTCACAATACTAACCTAAGTGATAGAGTGAAACGAAGAAAGCCTGTACAGAATACAAATATTCCAAAATATGCATCCTGTTTACAATAAGGCACTAAAGTAACACTGCCAAAAATGTGGAAAAGCAATGTCATGAATACAAAGCATTATGATTGGGGCAAATCCAATTAAACTCATCACTGAGTACCACTCTTCATATTTTCAAGCATAGTAGCATAGCGGTGGCTGCATCATGTTATGGGTATGCATGTCATCAACAAGAAAGTATTTTTTTGTTAAAAGAAACAGAATAGAGCTAAGCACAGGCAAAATCCTATTGGAAAACCTTCCAACAGACATTGGGAGACAAATTCACTTTTCAGCAGGACAGTAACCTAAAGCACAAGGCCAAATATACACTGGAGTTGCTTACCAAGACGACATTGAATGTTCCTGAGTTTGCTTAGTTACAGTTTTGACTTAAATTGGCTTGATAATCAATAGAAAGACATGAAAATAGCTGTCTAGCAATGATCAGCAACCAACTTGACAGAGCTTGAAGAATTAAAATGAGAATAATGTTCAAATATGATATAATCCAGGTGTGCAAAGCGCTTAGAGATTTACCCAGAAAGACACAGCATCACTGCCAAAGGTGATTCTAACAGGTATTGATTCAGGGGTGTGAATACTTATTTAAATGAGAAATATTGCAAAAATATATTGCAGCATTTTCTAAAAACATGTTTTCGCTTTATGTAACATAACAAAATGTGGAATAAGGGGTATGAATACTTTCTGAAGGCACTGTACATAAACTGTTTCTTTCTTCTTTCAGCAGGGTAAACACTGCATACTTGACGTGTCGGGGAATGCCATTAAACGACTACAAGTAGCACAACTCTATCCCATTGCCATCTTTATAAAGCCCAGATCCATCGATTCATTAATGTGAGTTCTCATCTCCCAACTCATGAACATATTATTACATAGCAAATGTGTTTAACGGATATGCAATACAGTAGAAGGCGCTGACATCAAGTGAGTGCAGAATGTATTTAAGTGGTCACCAAAGTGGGCAGGCAGCAAATCAGGCAATTAAGTGAATATGGGAGTTGAATTGACAAATACAACAGCTGCAGACAGTAGAATATATGGGTCCGGTTTCCCTGACACAGATTGAGGGCTGAAGATCAGCGATTTAAATATGAAGGTAATTTCCGATTTAGCCGACATATACAGCGATTAGAATGGATCTCTGCTAATGACCGAACATTGCCTTTAAATTGATATCGCCCTGTAGCGCAGCTCTTCAGCACTACGGATTAAATCCAGCCCTAAACCTATTCCTGGACTAAAAGGCACTTTCAATGGAGATTCTCCATTGAGCTTGCTTTATAATCCAGGACTAGGCTTAATCTGTGTCTGGGAAACCTCCCCATGGAGTCTGAGGACTCACAACAAACATCTGTCCCCAGGGAGATGAATAAGAGGCTAACAGAAGAGCAGGCCAGGAAGACATTTGACCGGGCCATGAAACTGGAGCAGGAGTTTGCCGAGTTTTTCACAGGTACAGTATCCATGAGTTAAAGATGAACATTGTTGCTCTTTTTAGACAAAATAGTTGTAGTCGTGTCGATTTCAGTGCCACCCGTGCCGATGTTTACAGTTATGAGGCCTCATTTCTTAACTTTCTATAGATTTCACACAATTTTGGTGCACATCGAGATCCTACAATTAGTGGGAACATTGCATACTGTATGCCCCAAATTATAAAGCAGATCCATACAGTAATTCTGCGCATGTGAATGAGCATTACAACCCTGCCTGGATAATGCCCTTTATTCAACTTTTATGGTGACATAACACCCTTATTTGCTGTATGACAAGGAACAATTGGAACTAAGCCACTAGTACAACTACTTTTAGGATTTTTAAGCGTCAGCAGAATGTTTGTCTTTTGAATTGACTATTTCAACCTAACCTGTGGTAGTAAATGTCACCACAGTATGTTATATGGGTGCGATGTATTGTTCTCCCAAACAATATGTACATTACTAAAAAATAATGTCCTTCTCAGTGGACAATGAGCAATTTTATTCTGTAAGAAAATCATTTCTAAATGGCTAGGTCTGTCTGTACTGAATGTCTCCCTGTGTTTTGCAGCCCTTGTTCAAGGGGACACCTTAGAGGAAATTTATAACCACTGCAAAATGGTGGTAGAGGAGCATTCAGGACCCTACATCTGGATCCCGTCAAAGGAGAAATTATGAGAACACACCACGTTGGCAGGGAGATTGGACTGCTAGAAACAAAACACTTTGTAACATATGATCAATTGTAATGTCAATTTATATTGTTCCTAATTATAGCCAATTAATGATTTTTTTTTTTGTTATTGTTTATTCTTTTTTTCACTTTCAATATGAATGTTCCTGAATGTACACCACAAAGTTCAAAAAAACATTTTTGGCCTAAAAAAATGTTACTGTTTGTATATTTAATGATTTTTATTTTTAAGAAAATGTTAAGGAAATTAAATAAACATGGGCATGTGTTCACCTCGACTGCGTGGAATTTCAAATGAATTTTAGAAGATGGCAGATACAAGTCATTGCCACACCAACAAAGGAGGGGAAGGAAATAATATCAGCTTCTTTTGCTTTTCTCCACCCAACAGCGAGCACTTTGTGTCCTCTGACGCTCACCTCACATCAATAGTTGACATTGTGTGTGACTGGCCTCTATGCACTCACATGGCCCTTGGACACAGTTCATCATACTCCTGCTATTTTTACATTGTTATTTTGTATTCATTTTATTATGTTGTGAATCCAGATTTGTTGGACATTTTAAATTTGAATAAGAATTTCAATTTTATTGTTTATTTTGCGGATTCTTTCATTGTTGAGATGCTTTGAGGGGGCGGGGCACAACAGCACAGAAAATATTTATTATAAAGATGTATAACTTTGATTAAACATTTTATTTGAAAAAAGGTATCTTGTTTGACAGTGCACTGTATATTTGGTGATGCTGGGCAAGTGGAAAACTACTCGTCAAGAACTTGGGAATATAAGGTTCTATCTGCATTTGTCAAAATTGGCAGCCTTGTTCTGTTCAATTATCTACCTATATAGCACTCTTAATAGCACAATTCTTTTTAAATTCAAAAGAATACTATATAAATTGCTGACACCATTCAAACCAATTAGGGTTTGTAACATTGAAGCCAATTATCTCAGACTCAATTTTGCAGATCGAACCTTAGAGTCCCAAGTCCTTTGAGGACTGATATTAATGCACTGTGGTGAGCCCACAAGTCTAAGGCCGTATTCAAAGCATCCAAATGTGAAGAATTGCTCCCAAGGCTGCGTTTACACAGGCAGCCCAATTCTGAATTTTTTTTCCACCAATCACAGCAGCTCTTTTTCAGACCAATAAGTGAGAAATGATCAGAATTGGGCTGCCTGTGTAAACACCTATGTGGCATAGTTCAGAAATTACACTGTTTTAAAGCATATTTATTTTCTCCACCAACTTTCAGGCTTCTCATGAGTTTGATACTTTATTAATTTAGGTCTATCACAAGTTCAATGTTCAACAATGGTCCTTACATTATTTCAGATGTTTTATACTGCTATAATTTGTGGAATATTAAAAGGTATCACATTGAAATAATCATCACCTATGAAGATACTGATTGCTCAATGGCACGGACTGGGGAGATACGCACACACTTGTAGTGCAGAACCAGATGATGTGGTGCGCAGTAAAATGAGAATATACCCCTAACGGCCCTGCTACACTATAGCCATGGGACGTCCGTTATTGCCGTTAGCCATTGTGGAAATGCTCCCATTGAAATCAGTGAAAGCTGCTTCACTGCCCGTGTAGAGCTTGCGGAGCGTCATGGCCAGTGTCCAAGCTAACGCACGCATTCATTCTATCTTGTGAATTGAAATAAAGTTTATTTTGGTTGCATATGGCCTTGACTATTCACCACTGGCTATTTTACTAAGATTTCTAATAGGATGGCGCCAGAGGAAATGGACGTTTTACGGGCACATGACCAATTTTACTATTTTGTGTATTTTTTGGGGGGCTTAACTTCACTTAACTTTTTTTGAAAATAATGTTTCCGCCATCGTTTCCTATGACCGAAAAGAGCTTCTGGACATCGGAATAAGAACGAGTCGGACCAGGCCTAAATCCCCGACACTCGGAGGAGGAGACGGCGCGATAGAGGCCGGTGTGCAGGATAACTGACCAGACTACGTCGGAGAGTGAATAAATAGCCTCTACCCTCCAATCTATTGGTGAATGTGCTGGAGAATAAACTGGATGAGCTCCCTTCAAGACTACTGTATCAACTTGATCTGAAGACCTATTCTATCAATTTGATCTGAAGACCTGTAATATCCTATGTTTCTCAGAGTCGAGGCTGAACAAGGACATGGTAAATACAAATCTATACAGGACAGAACGGCTGCGTCGGGAAAGCTCAGAAGCGAGTGTGTGTCTCTTTGTTAACAACAACAGGTGCACAATCTCTAAAATGAAGGAAGTCTCGAAGTTCTGTTCGCCTGAGCTAGAATAGCTCATGTTAAACTGTATACCGCACTATTTACCAAGAGAGTTTATCTATATTTTTCGTAACTGTCTATTTACCATCACAAACTGATGCTGGCACTAAGACCACTCTCAACGAGATGCATGGGGTCATAAGCAAAAATAAAATGCTCACCCAGAGGCGGTGCTCCTAGCATTGACTTTAATGCAGGAAAACTGAAACCTGTTTTACCTCATTTCCACCAGCATCTCACATGTGCCACCAGAGGGAAAGAAAAGTCTACATCACTGTTACTCCACACAGAGACACATAAAAAGCTTTCCCTCATCCTCTATTTGGCAAATCTGACCATAACACTTGCTTACAAGCAAAAACTCAAACAGAAAGTTCCAGGGACGCACTCAATACAGGACTGTTTTGGTAGCAAAGACTGGAATATGTTCTGGGATTCATCCGATGGCATTGAGGAGTAGACCGCATCAGTCTCCTGCTTCGTTGGTAAGTGCATCGCTGCCGTTGTCCCCACAGTGACCGTACTTACATATCCCAACCAGAAGCCATGGATTACAGGCAATATCTGCAATGAGCTAATGGGTAGAGCTGCCACTTTCAAGGAGCGAGACACTAATCCAGACGCTTATAAGAAATCCCGTTACGCCCTCCGACGAACCATCAAACAGGCAAAGCGTCAATACAGGACCAAGATCGAATCCTTAATCTGGACGCTACACTGGCTCTGATGCTCGTCGGATGTGGCAGGGCTTGCAAACTATCACAGATTACAAAGGGAACCCACCCACAAGCTATCCTTCTCAGAGTATGCACTGGCAAGTGTATTAACTGACATTTTCAACCTCTCCCTGACCCAGTCTGTAATACCTACTACAATGCATTCGGAAAGAATTCAGACCCCTTGACTTTTTCCACATTGTTACTTCACAGCCTTATTTAAAAATGGATTAAAATAGTTTTTCCCCCCTCATCAATCTGCACACAATACCCCATAATGACAAAGAAAAAACTGGTTTTTAGTACATTTTGCAAATGATTTACAAATAAATGGAAATATCACATTTATATAAGTATTCAGACCCTTTACTCAGTACTTTGTTGAAGCACCGTTGGCACACCTGTATTTGGGGAGTTTCTCCCATTCTTCTCTGCAGACCCCCTCAAGCTCTGTCAGGTTGGATGGGGAGCGTCGCTGCTCAACTATTTTCAGGTCTCTTCAGAGATGTTTGATTGTGTCACGTCCTGACATTAGTTCCTTTTTTATGTCTCCATTTTGGTTTGGTCAGGGCGTGAGTTGGGGTGGGCATTCAGTTTTTTTCTATGTTTTGTATTTCTGTGTTTGGCCTGGTATGGTTCCCAATCAGAGGCAGCTGTCTATCATTGTCTCTGATTGAGAACCATACTTAGGTAGCTCTTGCCCACATGGGTTTTGTGGGTAGTTGCTTCCTTTTTTGTGATGTGTAACCTTGCAGGACTGTTTCGATTTTCGTTGTTTCACTTTTGTTATTTTGTATGCAGTGTTCAGTTGTAATAAATGTAACATGGACATGTACCTCGCTGCATTTTGGTCCGATCTTTCCTATTCCTCGTCTGAAGAAGTAGACAATCGTAACAGATTGGGTTTAAGTCCGGGCTCTGGCTGGGCAACTCAAGGACATTCAGAGACTGGTCCAAGGTGAACCTTCGCCCCAGTTTGAGGTCCTGAGCGCTCTGGAGCAAGTTTTCATCAAGGATATCTCTGTACTTTGCTCCGTTCATCATTCCCTCGATCCTGACTGGTCTCCCATTACCTGCTGCTGAAAAACATCCCCAAAGCATGATGCTGCCACCATGCCTCACCGTGGGGATGGTGCCAGGTTGCCTCCAGACGTGACACTTGGCATTCAGGCCAAAGAGTTCAATCTTGTTTCTCATGGTCTGAGTCCTCTAGGTGCCTTTTGGCAAACTCCAAGCGGGCTGTCATGTGCCTTTTACTTAGGAGTGGCTTCCTTCTGGCGACTCTACCATATAGACCTGATTGGTGGAGTGCTGCAGAGATGGTTGTCCTTCTGGAAGGTTCTCCCATACCCACAGAGGAACTCTGTCAGAGTGACCATCGGGTTCTTGGTCACATCCCTGTATCGGACAAGTCCTTCGACCTCATGTCTTGGTTTTTGCACTGTCAACTGTGGGACCTTATATAGACAGGTGTGTTCCTTTCCAAATCATGTCTGTTTTTATTTCATTTGCAAAAAAAATTAAAACCTGTTTTTGCTTTGTCATTATGGGATATTGCTTGTAGATTGACATTTTGTTCATTGTTTTTGAAACCAGTGGACAGCTAGTGAAAAATGCGCTCTTGCAACATCTGCACAGTGCGGATCCCAGCCTACTGAATAAAAGTGGGGCTTTTATTGCTCAATCTAATTCATGAAGATAAAAAAAATAAATCCATAGGCCTATTGGACACATGCTCAAACTCACACACTTTTGATATACTTAAAGGGGCAATCTGTAGTTGCTATCTATTTTTGAATGTATAAACTATATATATTAATGTAAACATAATTTAACGTAGTAGAAAGCAATAGGTTAGAAGAAGCCTACATAACCAACCCATAAAGTAAAACTTTACATCTATGTATAGCTTTATCCTGCAATAGATGTTGTACAATTGGTAACATATATTTGTCTTTTTCTAATACCTCTTAAAGGGAAAATAATCTAAAAATAACTGAATGTAAATCAGATTACGTTACTAAATTTGGGTAATCAAAAGTTATTTTACTGGTTAAAAAATTTGGGACAGGTATCTAGTAACTGTAACTGATTACATTTAGAAAGTGACCTTCCTGAACAGAGATTTTCCGCGGTCCGGATTGAATCTATTCCTAAAGGACAGGTACAACAATATCTGTTGTATTACAACATTGTAAAAGAAACGTTCTCTCACTGGCAACTATTTTATTTTCAGCAAACTTAACATGTGTAAATATTTGTATGAACATAAGATTCAACAACTGAGCCATAAACTGAACACGTTCCACAGACATGTGACTAACAGAAATTGAATAATGTGTCCCTAAACAAAGTGGGGGTCAAACTCAAAAGTAACAGTCAGTATCTGGTGTGGCCACCAGCTGCGTTAAGTACTGCAGTGCATCTCCTCCTCATGAACTGCACCAGATTTGCCAGTTCTCACTGTGAATATAAATGGTGTGCATTCAAGTAAATATAACTGCCACTATGAAAACTGTTAAATACATCCCTAGTCTCTCCACCCACCCAACCCAACAGATGAGACAGACGATGCTTTAATACAAGAGCTGTATTTGACCAGAAAGGCAACTCCAAACAAGTGTCTTAAAGGCATTTTCTCTCACAATTCTCAGTGTAAATATCATTCTTTCCAATAGAAAAATCACCCTTAATAAATCCAAAATAACAATTACATTATATAAAAAAATACATCCAAAATATGTTTCATTGTCATTACCACAGTATTTCCAATGGAAATAGAAAACCATATGCAATTTAAGTACTATTCTTTTTTGGTTAATAACAAATCTATACGATTGTAAGTGCGTTCAGGTGACGAGGCAGAGTTGCATTAGATTGACGTCTCTCATGTCGCTGCCACCGAAGTATTATTAAGTATTATGAAGTACAGTACCTTCAGAAAGTATTCACAACCTGAACTTTTTTTCTTCACATTTTGTGTTTTAGATTATTGTCCTGCTGGAAGGTGAGTTTGTCTCCCAGTGTCTGTTGGAAAGCAAACTGAACCAGATTGCCTGTACCTAGCTCGATTAAGTTTATTTTTATCCTAAAAAAAAACTAGTCCTTGCCGATACAAGCATACCCATAACATGATGCAGCCACAACCATTCTCGAACATATGAAGAGTGGTACTCAGTGATGTTGGATTTGCCCCAAACATAACACCTTGTATTCAAGACAAAAAGTTAATTTCTTTTGCATTATTATTTGAGTGCCTCACTGCAAACAGGATGTATGTTTTGGAACATGTTTTATTCTGTACAGGCTTCCTTCTTTTCACTCTGTCATTTAGGTTAATATTGTGGAGTAACACTGTCATTGATCCATCCTCAGTTCCCCTCCCTTAACCGTCATTTAAAATCACCGTTGGCCTCATGGTGAAATCCCTGAGTGGTTTCCTTCCTCTCCGGCAACTGAGTTAGGAAGGATGCCTGTATCTTTGTAGTGACTGGGTACACTATCCAAAGTGTAATTAATAACTTCACCATGCTCAATGGTATATTTTATTATACCATCTACCAATAGGTACCCTTCTTTGTGAGGCATTAGAAAACCTCAGTTTTTGTGGTTGAATCTGTGCTTGAAATTCACTACTCAACTGAAGGAACTTACAGATAAATTGTATTTTTATTTTAACTTGGCAAGTCAGTTACATTGGTCTGCAACTTTCTGTGGTGCTATGGCTGTTACCACAGTGACAAGATGGCTGGATAGCGGCTGTGGCAGCATATCTAACCTTTATTTAAACTAGGCAAGTCTGTTTCGAACAAATTCTTATTTACAATGACGACCTACACCGGCCATCACCTGGATGACGCTGGGCCAATTGTGCCCTGCTCTATGGGACTCCCAATCACGGCCGGATGTGATACAGCCTGGATTCGAACCAGGGACTGTAGTGACACCTCTTGCACTGAGATGCAGTGCCTTAGACCGCTGCGCTCTGTAGGGTACAGAGATCGGGGAGTCATTCAAAATCACGCTAAACACTATTATTGCACAGAGTGAGTCTATGCAACTTACATGACTTGATAAGCAAATGTTTTTCTCCTGAACTTATTTAGCTTGACATAACAAAGTGGTTGAATACTTATTGACTCAAGACATTTTCGTTTTGTATTAATTTGTAAAGAAAAATTCTAAAAGCAAAATTCCACTTTTTACATTATGGGATATTGTATGTGGATCAGTGACATATCTACATTTTATCTATTTGAAATTCAGTCAAAATGTGGAATAAGTCAAGGGGGTGTGAATACTTTCTGAAGGCCCTGTATCTTTAGAAGATCCTACACAGTCAAGTACAAGTCCCTGGACTGCACAGTGATACAGCAGAATCATACCAGGTACAGAACTCCCAAACCGGGCTCCACTCCTCTTCTCACCTCTTTTCTTATGTGGCGACTAGAAGAGTAGGCAGCGTTAGGAGCGTAGAAATAGAATGGACAGAACAGGCATAGGTCTCCATGTCATTGGGAAATGGATATGGTTGGCAACCTATTGGATGTGCTTCACAGGGAGATAGGAAATATCAGGCATTAAAGTGCGTAGAAAATATTTAGTCATTCTTTAAATAGATACAATTGTTCATCTAACATCAAATCAACAATTGTTCATCTAACATCCAATCAACAATTGTTCATTGCTTTTAGAGGACAATGTCCATTCTAATAATTATGTTTCTGTGTCCGGGTAGTAAACTTATCATATCCCATATCGACCCCTAGCCCTATGTACTTGTGGAGATCTGAATGGATGAGACTGTGGTAAGTAATATGGTAATAGCTCCAACTTGCGCTGATTGGCTGAATGACATTTTTCCATATTGCTTACACCAATCTTCTCACATCTCTACTAGTGAGGCAGAGGTTGCAGGGGCTAGGGGTTGTTTTGGGATTGGGCCCTTTTGTCATCTATAGGTGGTCTGCTGGGGTTGTCTGTGCTACATGGAAGAGTGGGCATGGTAACTGGAGTAGGACCCAGTGCAGACGGTCCTAGCTGATATGCTTCCGCTAGTCACGGAGGTGAAAAAACAAACAGTTGATGTGAGGTGTAGCCAGAGCTCAACCAGTATAAAGTGGCTCCGGGGTGAAGTTTCCCCTTGGTAGAGATCTAGGAACAGGTTCCCCGCCTCTAATCCTAACTTAACCATTAGTTGGGAAAATGCTAAACTGACCCAAGATCAGCACCTTACTTTTAATAGCTGTAGACAGACAGACATTTAACCAGGAGAACTCCCTTATTGTTGCGAGCTGGGATTTGTAGTTCCCTGACTGCTCCTGGGTAGTACAGAAACTACAGAGATAGGCTTCATGTGCGATTATCCTGATTCACAATGCCCCCCTGTGGTCAACTACTGCAGTTCATTACAAAAATATACAAAAAAAAAATGTACTTCTGCTGCAGCGAAGTTAGGTTGACTTTTAAAATGTGCCACTGTTGGAAATGTACTGCGTTTCAATGGTGTGGTCGATGATATTCCCTGAATTGT
>NC_088222.1:54682958-54810458 GCF_036934945.1 Oncorhynchus masou masou
GTGGGGCTGCTCTCCTGCAGCTGGGTCTTGGTGGCTGAGTTAGTCCTGTTTGAGACATGCAAGATTCTCTCAAAACATGCTCTCTTTACAGAGGTGGGATAGAAAAATATTGAATTTGTGCCCGTCTAGTTTTGTCCTCCCATAGTAAAACATAAAAACAATTATTGTAGAAAAGTAATAAACGGGGGGGGGGGTAAACTGGGCTGTGATTTCCTGCACCACAGGTACGAGAGACGAGAGTGCGGTGGTGGTAATTGTGTTGATGTTCCCTACCTTGGAATGGTGGCTGATTTCTCCCACGGTCTCCTCAGGCTGTCTGTCACGGCAACAGGACATCATGAGAATTATGAAACAAAGAATATATATGATATTTTAGTCAATAAAAGGCCAACAAATGCTTCACAGCTCAAATCAGACAAAGGAGAGGAGAACGTTCATATGAGACAAGAGATCTGGGTTGTATTCATTAGTGCACACCGCAGAAAAAAAGAAACATTTTGCAACAGAAAACAAAATGGGTATGCACATGGGAGCTGTTTCTTGTTGGACAAGTTCAGCTAGTCCCTCCCCATTTCGGTGCGTTTTTGTTCATTTGGTGGTGCCTAATGAATATTTCTTGAAAACATATGCTTCCTGGAATAGCCTGCATGGTCACGCCCACTCAAATACAGAATGAGGGAATGAAGACTTCAGCGGATCTACTCACCACCTTGGCCTGAGGACTTTGAGGAGTCTTCCTAAAAGCAGAAAATGACATTGCTTCATCCCTTTAGCACAGTGTGACTTGACTTGCAGCTTACACACACACAGATTTAATATGAAATGATTTACAATAGACTTACATTGCTGGGCACATCCTTCTTTGCGCCTGGATTATCTGACATTTTCTTCCTGTACAAAAAGATAATGAAGACAACAGCTTAGCCTCTGCAATCTTACACACGCAAAGCCATATGATCGTAAGCACACACACACACTTGACAAACAAACACTCATCATACATGTGGGGCTGGAAGAGTGTGTAACAAAGACTAAGGCAGTGGCTCACCGTCGGGCCAGGATGGCACTCATCTCCCCCATCAGATTTCCTCCCCCACCTCCTCCTCCTGATGGAGGGGGTGCTGCTGCACCACCATCCTCCTACAGAGATAAACAGGCTCCTTCAAGATTCATTTTTCCCTTCCTTCTTTAAGGAAATCACTGATCTGTCACACAGATTTGTGAAAGATGGAAACCATGCCTTCACCCATCTCCACTCACTTACAGACCAGTGATTACCTCAAGAAAGGGAGGAAGGAATGAAGCATTTTGAAAGGTGTCCAACTCACTGAGTATACAACAATGTTGTAACGAAAACAGGAACTACTCTGGATTAGTGATTAAGAAAAACTTGAACGGCTATTTAGGAAACAAGTATTCCTGGTCTCCAAAGCTTGGAAGATGTAACATAAAATTGATCAGAAATACAGACACCTCACAAGAGTCCGGGCTCTGGCTGGGCCACATTCAGAAACTTGTTCCGAAGCCACACCTGGGTTGTCTTGGCTGTGTGCTTAGGGTCGTTGTCCTGTTGGAAGGTGACCCTTTGCCCCAGTCTGAGGTCTGGAGTGCTCTGGAGCAGGGTTCCATCAAGGATCTCTTTGTACTTTGCTCCGTTCATCTGTCCCTTGATTCTGATTTGTCTCCCAGTCCCTGCCGCTGAAAAACACCCCCACAGCATGATGCTGCCAACACCATGCTTCACCGTAGGGATGGTGCCAGGATTCCTCCAGATGTGACACTTGGCATTCAGGCCAACAAGTTCAATATTGGTTTCATCAGAGCAGAGAATCTTGTTTCTTATGGTCTGAGAGTCTTTAGGTGCCTTTTGGCAAACTCCAAGTGGGTTGTCACGTGCCTTTTACTGAGGAGTGGTTCTCCCATCTCCACAGAGGAACTCTGGTGCTCTGTCAGAGTGACCATTGGGTTCTTGGTCACCTCCCTGACCAAGGCCCTTGCTCAGTTTGGCCGGGCAGCCAGCTCTAAGAAGAGTCTTGGTGGTTCCAAACTTCTTCCATTTAAGAATGATGGAGGCCACAGAGTTGTTGGGGACCTTCAATGCTGCAAAAAGAATTTTGGTACCAATCTCCAGATCTGTGCCTCGACACAATCCTGTCTCGGAGCTCTACGGACAATTCCTTTGACGTCATGGCTTGGGTTTTGCTCTGACATGCACTGTCAACTATTGGACCTTATATAGACAGGTGTGTGCCTTTTCAAATCATGTCCAATCAATTGAATTTACCACAGGTGGACTCCAATCAAGCTGGAGAAACATCTCAAGGACTATCAATGGAAACAGGATGCAGCTCAATTTCGAGTCTCATAGTAAATATAAAAACTATTCAGAACCTAAGTGCAAACTTTTTCTAAAAACCTGTTTTCGCTTTGAAAATATGGAGATGGTCGTGTAGACCAGCAGGATTGAAAAAAAAATACATAGACGAGATTTTAAGGCAGCAAAATGTGAAGACTTCGTAAGGGGTGTGTAGACTTTCACAAGCAACTGTATATACAGTGCATTCGGAAAGTATCCAGACCCCTTGACTTTTCCCACATTTTGTTACGTTATTATTGTAAAATGTATCAATCTACACACAATACTGCATAATGATAAAGTGAAAGAAAAAATGTTTCCAAATTAATAAACGTTAAGAACAAGTTAATACTTGTTTGAAGCCATTACAACTAAGATTCTTCCAACCGTTTTTGTCAAAATTACTCAGCAAATTTGGTTGGGAATCTGATATAACTGATTTTCAAGCAGATTTAATTCAGGACTGAGATTAAAACCATTCATGAACACTCAACACCTCTTAGATTTGTATTTTTCAGTGGGACACTTACATTTTAATGCGTAAGCCACACCAGAATGGAGTGTTCTTGAGTGGTCCAGTACAGTCTTTAATTTTTCTTGAATATTGTTGTCCATTGTTGTCCACAAAAACAATAGATATGTTGCCCTAAGAGTTGTGCAAAGTTGGTAGAATCTGTAATAGCTGTATCAACTGTCGAGTGCGAAGACATATGCAATCAAAACGTCTTCGTTTTTTGTTATTCATTTGGAAAATGTTCTATCATTTCCATTCACCTTGAAAATGTGGGCAGGTTCTGTAGATCTATAGGGGGAAAGATCCAGTCCTTATTCGATGTATTTGTAAGACAGCTAATGTGAAGACTGTGCAAAGGGTGTATAGACTTTCACTAGACACTGTATACATGATGTTTTATTCTGCTACAGCAAATACAGAGTCTTATAAACCCATGTGCCCTGGGTACCCTGAAGATGCATGACACTATACAAATAAAAATCAGGCATCAACAATGGAATATGGAGTAAAAGGGGCGCGTTTGTCTTTTTTTTAAAGACGCCTACACAACTATATCACATTGGGGTGGTTCTTGAGACGTTAAACCAGGGCTCTCCAACCCTGTTCCAGGAGAGCTACCCTCTTGTAGGTTTTCGCTCCAACCCCAGTTGTGACAAACCTGATTCAGCTTATCAACCAGCTAATTATTTGAATCAGGTGCGTTAGACTAGGTTTGGAGCGAGGAACTTCCGGGTCGGTAGCGCTCCATGAACAGGGTTGGAGTGCCCTGCGTTAAACACCTCTCCAAGCCTTGTGAGATCTGTTCAAAGGCGCAGTATGACTGCGATAAATGTAACCTGGACAATGGCCATGACACTGGTCTCACCTTGGCCGATTTGCGTAGTTTGGTTCCTGCTAGGGCTGCAGCTAGTCCCCCGGGCCCTCCGAGACCACCTCCATCGCCCCCTCCCCCCCCTCCACCAGACTGAGGTGGGGCAGGTGGGGCCCCGGAGCCAGGAGGTGGTGGGGGGCCAGGTGGTGGTGGGGGGCCTGGGGGTGGAGGCGGTCCTGGGGGAGCTGGGGGGCCACCGGGGGCAGAGGGAGGAGCAGGCGGGGCTGCAGGGGGGATGGGTGCGGCCGGTCTCTCGTTCTCCAGCCGCTCTCTCTCCTGCTGCTCCTGCCTCTGCAGCTCCAGTCTGCGAGGGGGAGACAGAGTTCTTTATAAAATAATGTTCACAAACAAGTATAAACGCAGGGACACACAAGGTGAGACACAATGTGAGATCAGTCTATTGTAGGTTAGAGTGTGTTACTGTAGATTAGTGTGTATACAGTATAGTAGATTAGAATAATATGTTATTTAGCAAACACTTTATTCCAAAGTGACTAACAGTAGTGCATGCATTAATTTTCATTTGGATGGCATCAGCAGGAATTTAACCCCCTACCCTGGTGTTGCAAGCACCCATGCTCAACCAACTGAGCCACACAGGACCTGATTGTGTTAGCGTCCATGCTCAACCAACTGAGCCACACAGGACCTGATTGTGTTAGCGTCCATGCTCAACCAACTGAGCCACACAGGACCTGATTGTGTTAGCGCCCATGCTCAACCAACTGAGCCACACAGGACCTGATTGTGTTAGCGCCCATGCTCAACCAACTGAGCCACACAGGACCTGATTGTGTTAGCGCCCATGCTCAACCAACTGAGCCACACAGGACCTGATTGTGTTAGCGCCCATGCTCAACCAACTGAGCCACACAGGACCTGATTGTGTTAGCGCCCATGCTCAACCAACTGAGCCACACAGGACCTGATTGTGTTAGCGCCCATGCTCAACCAACTGAGCCACACAGGACCTGATTGTGTTAGCGCCCATGCTCAACCAACTGAGCCACACAGGACCTGATTGTGTTAGCGCCCATGCTCAACCAACTGAGCCACACAGGACCTGATTGTGTTAGCGTCCATGCTCAACCAACTGAGCCACACATTCAAGGTAGAGGACACCTCAAATGGAGGACACAGCGTCATCTCAAATGGTCAACTATACCTGGCTCATGTCATAGGTTAAGCAGTTCTCTTCTGGTTCCTTGCAGTGAGGAGGATTCTCAAATCTATTGCCATGTCTCTTGAATGGCTAGCTTTCAGCTGGAATATAGTCAGAGTCTCTTATATTGGTTAACGCCGCTTTGCCTGTGTTTTCCTACCTCGATTATCCTGTAATGGCTTTGTTAAAAATATCATTTAGATGCCAATATACAGACAGGTTTCGAACACATTTCTCATTTCAATACATCTTCTTTATGTTAATAGCTCTAACACCATCCCTTCAGTGACTACATAAAGTGTAATCCCCTGAGGAACCAAATGTAAATAGATGTAGGAAGTAAATATGAGTCGCAATTCAACGGCTCAGACACGAGACGTATGTGGCAGTGTCTACAGACAATCACAGATTACAAAGAGAAAACCAGCCATGTCACAGACACCAAAGTCTTGATTCCAGACAAGCTAAACACCTTTGCAGGTTTTGAGGAGAACACGGTGCCACCGACGAGGCCTGCTCCCAAGGTCTGTGGGCTCTCATTCTCCATGGCCGACGCGAGTAAGACATTCAAGTGTGTTAACCCTCGCATGGCTGCTGGCCCAGACGGCATCCCGAGCCGCGTCCTTAGAGCATGTACAGACCAGCTGGCTGGAGTGTTTACGGACATATTCAATCTCTCCCTATCCCAGTCTGCTGTCCCCACTTGCTTCAAGATGTCCACGATTTCTTTCTTGGTACAGGAACAATGGTAATTTAACTAAATGACTATTGCCCCATAGCACTCACTTCTGTCATCATACAGTGCTTTGAGAGGCTAGTTAAGGATTATATCACTTCCACCTTACCTGACACCCTAGACCCACTTCAATTTGCTTAGTCATAATAGATCTATAGACGATGAAATCGCCATCGCACTGACCTACCCCATCTGAACAAGGAATATCTACGTCAGAATTCTGTTCATTGACTATAGCTCAGCCTTCAACACCATAGTACCCTCCAAGCTCATTATTAAGTTCGGGGCCCTGGTCTGAACCCCGTCCTGTGCAACTGGGTCCTGGATTTCCTGACAGGAAGCCCTCAGATGGTGAAGGTAGAAAACAACCCCTCCACATCGCTGATCCTTAACACTGGGGCCCCACAAGGGTGCATGCTCAGCCCTCTCCTGTACTCCCTGTTCATCCACGACAGCGTGGCCACGCATGCCTCCAACTCAAATCATCAAGATTGCAGACAACATAACAGCGGTAGGCCTGATTACCAACAATGACAAAACAGACTACAGGGAGGTGGTGAGGGCCCTGGCGTAGTGGTGCCAGGAAAATAACCTCTCCCTCAACGTCAACAAAATTAAGGGGCTGATCGTGGACTTCAGGAAACAGCAGAGGAAGCACGCCCCTATCCACATCGACGGGACCGCAGTAGAGAAGGTGGAAAGCTTCAAGTTCCTTTGTGTACACATCAATGGCAATCTGAAAATGGTACACCCACACAGACAGTGTGGTGAAGAAGGCGCAACGGCGCCTCTTCAACCTCAGGAGGCTGAAGAAATTCAGTTTGGCCCCTAAGACCCTCAGAAACCTTTACAGCTGCACAATTAAGAGCATCCTGTCGGGCTGTATTTAAAAAATGTTTTTACCTTTACTTAACTTGGCATGTCAATTAACAACAAATCCTTACTTTCAATGACGGCCTAGGAACAGTGGGTTAACTGCCTTGTTCAGGGGAAGAACGACAGATGTCCACCATGTCAGCTCGGGGATCCGATCTTGCAACCTTTCGGTTACTAGTCCAACGCTCTTATCACTAGGCTACCTGCCGCCCCATCACCGCCCCATCGCAGCCCCATCGCCGCCCCATCGCCGCCCCATCGCCGCCCCATCATCGCCCCCTCACCGCCCCCTCACCACTTGGTACAGCAACTGCACCGCATGCTACCACAGGGCTGACCAGAGGGTGGTGCGGTCTGCCCAACACATCACCGGAGGCACACTGCCTTCCCTCCAGGACACCTACAGCATCCGATGTCAAGGACATCAACCACCTGAGCCCCAGCCTGTTCACCCCCCTATCATCCGGAAGGCGAGGTCAGTACAGGTGCATCAAAGCCGGGACCGAGACTGAAAAAGCTTCTATCTCACAACCATCAGACTGTTAAATAGCCACCACTAGTCGGCTACCCCCAGCTACTCCACCCTGCACCTTAGAGGCTGCTGCCCTGTATACATAGACATGAAATCACTGGCCACTTTAATAATGGAACACCAGTCACTTTACTGATGTATACATACTGCATTACTCATCTCATATGTACACTACCTTTCAAAAGTTTGGGGTCACTTAGAAATGTCCTTGTTTTTGGAAAAAAAAGCCCATTCCTTGTCCATTAGAATGACATCAAATTGATCAGAAATACAGTGTAGACATTGACTATTGTAGCTGGAAACGGAATATTTTTAGTGGAAAATCTACATAGGTGTACAGAGGCCCATTATCAGCAACAATCACTCCGGTGTAAAATAATTATTGTTTTCATGTCATTATGGGATACTGTGTGTAGATGCGTGCATTTTTTATTTATTGAATCCATGTTGAATTCAGGGTGTAACAACAAAATGTGGATTAAGTCAAGGGTAGGAATACTTTCTGAAGGCATGTTTATTCTGTTCATTACTCTCCTATCTGCAATGCTCAGAATTGTAGGCATGTGAACTGATTGGCATGGATTCAGTCTACAGTCTAGTCCAATATTCTGTACTTGTCACTGGAATTGTAGGGGGCAGCTTTTTAGAACAGTCTATCTATACTGAGCATTGTGAGAGTAAAAACATTGTGAACTTCATTTACCCTAGCAAAATTTAAATAAGTAGAGAGACCCCCCCCCCCATGTGAATGGTACCTCCTCTGTTGCTCCAGCTCCTCTGGGGAGGGTCCATTCTGGACAGGGAGAGAGGAGTAGCCTGAGGAGAGAAACTGAGTGAGTGAGTATTTTAGCAGTCCTGTTAAAATGCATCCTTCCCTTCTCCTTCTGGCAATAACTAACACCACTAGATAGATTAAAACTGGAATCCTTAATGGTGAAACTGCGAAGTTATTGCAAACAGCAACTTTTGTTCCTCTTCTCTGACATCATTGCATGCGCTATAGAACAGCAGAACATATACTGCCATTTGTTTTACCATGACAAAAGCGGTGGGGCAGTCAATGGCGCTGTTTCACCTACTGCAGATTAAATCTTTAAGAAATCCAATCCAATCCGTGATTGCAGCAAGAAACGAAAGACAAAAAGGAACTAGGACAAAAAGTACCATTTCTTTTGCAAAATGTTTTTTTTTTTTCAATATTTGATCCTATATTATAGATCCTACCTGAGTCAGTGAGTGCACTCAGCACCTCCAGGGCATGCATCATGCCGTTGGCGAAGAGAACGGCTTCCTCCTTGCTGCCGAAGTTCAGCCCCCACACCTGCCGGGCTTCCCGCCACTGGTGGAAGTTGGGTGTAGCCTGGTTGTACTTCAGCCTCTTGTCGATTGGGCAGTTGATCACCACCTAGGAGTGTCAAGCAGGAAGTAAAAAGGCAATGAGAAACTACAAGTGGAATGACAGTATGCGTTCACTGTGAGAATGTGTGTGTGAGTGTGGAACCGAGATTGGTCTTTAAAGCCTTTGAATTTCAGGATCGTTCCCCTCACATCCCTTTATGTTCATCTTTTGCTATTTATCAGATTATACGTGTTGGTGCAATACGTGTAGAAATCCCCTCTCTGTAGAACCAGTGACGCAGAGGTGCATAAAAAAACAAAACAAGAGCCTTTAGTGAAACTGAGCTACTATGTGAGGTGGAGTCTTGTGCTACTAGTGTGGACCCTCCAATGCCTTTCCAAAGCAACAGATATTTTGAAAAAGATGCTACGCTAGGATAAGTTTAACTAAAATAGCCTTTAGGTTAGCAGTGGTGTAAAGTAATGAATAAAAAAATCATTTGGAAGTGCTACTTAAGTCGTTTTTTGGGGGTATCTGTCATTTATATTTCTGACAACTTTAATTCCTCTGACATCTCTAAAGACAATATGTACATTTGTAATAATACATTTTCCCTATTAAAGCATCTTTACTTTTACTCAAGTACTTTTTCCAACACTGTAGGCTAGGCTTTGTTAGGGCTCTCTAGTGCTAGTGTGGGTCTTCCACTACCCTCGTGTGAGAGGAAGGCATTAGCTCGAGAGCAGAGGTAGTGGCACACAGTAAACAGAAGTGAGATAGGGAAGACTGAAAGAAAGAGGAAGACAGCTGACACATGAAGCCCCAACAATACTAATGAGACTAATCTTGATGAGCAGAGAATGCTGGCTGCATGTTGACATTCTGCAGCAACAGAAAAAGGACAAAGCCTAAACCACAATCTCTTGAGTGTGATAGCAAGGAAACGCACAGGGGACTGGTTCCGATATGGTGTTATAGCAACCCCGTACTAACTCTCACAAGATTTACAGAAGAGTCCGTCTAAAATGGTTCAAACCAGTCAGCTCGACTGTACAAAGAGGTCCCAGAAGGAAAATGTTTATCCTCCTAGCCCAGCATCGTTCTCTACAATATATCCAGTGCCTTCGGAAGGTATTCCTACCCCTTGATTTCTTCCAAATTGTTGTCCCTCATCAATCTAAACACAATACCCCATAATGAAGTTTTACTTATATAAATAAGTTATTTCTGATATCAAGGGGTCTGAATACTTTCGAAGGCACGGTATATAGTACCAGTGAAAGGTTTGGACAAACCTACTCATTCAAGAGTTAGAATAATAGTGAAGACATCAACCTATGAAATAACACATATGGAATCATGTAGCAACACAAAAAGTGTTAAACAAATCAAAATATATTTTATATTTGAGTTTCTTCAAAGTACAGACCCTTTGCCTTGACATCTTTGCACACTTTTGGCATTCTCTCAACCAGCTTCATGAGGTAGTCACCTGGAATGCATTTAAATTAACAGGTGTTCCTTGTTAAAAGTTAATTTGAGGATTTTTTTTCCTTAATGAGTTTGAGCTAATCAGTTGTCTTGTGACAAGGTAGGGGTGGTATACTGAAGACAGCCCTATTTGGTGAAAGACCAAGTCCATATTATGGCAAGAACAGCTCAAATAAGCAAAGAGAAACGACAGTCCATCATTACTCATGAAGGTCAGTCAATGCGAAAAATTTCAAGATGAAATATGATGAAACTGGCACTCATGAGGACAGCCACAGGAAAGGAAGACCCAGAGTTACCTCTTCTGCAGAGGATAAGTTCATTAGCGTTACCAGTCTCAGAAATTGCAGCCAAAATAAATGGACACCAATAAAAAGCCAATACTAAAGGACACCAATAATAAGAAGAGACTTGCTTGGGTCACGAAACACGAGCAATAGACATTAGACCAGTGGAAATCTGTCCTTTGGTCTGATGAGTCCAAATTTGAGATTTTTTTTGGGTTCCAACTGCCATGTCTTAGTGGGACACAGAGAAGGTGACAAGATGATTTCCGCATGTGTGGTGCATGGAGGAGGTGGTGTGATGGTGCTTTGCGTGTGACACGGCCAGTGATTTATTTAGAATTCAAGGCATATTTAACCAGCATTGCTACCACAGCATTCTGCAGCGATATGCCATCCCATCTGGTTTGCACTTAGTTGGACTATCATTTGTTTTTCCAAGAGGACAATGACCTAAAACACCTCCAGACTGTGTAAGGGCTATTTGACCAAGAAGGAGAGTGATGGAGCGCTGCATCAGATGACCTGGTCCCTACAATCCCCCGACCTTAACCAAATTGAGAAGGTTCACAATGAGTTGGACCGCAGAGTGAACGAAAAGCAGCCAACAAGTGCCCAGCATATGTGGGAACTCCTTCAAGACTGTTGGAAAATCATTCCAGCTGAAGCTGGTTGAGAGAATGTCAAGCGTGTGCAAAGCTGTCATCAAGGCTAGGGGGGCTGCTTTGAAAAATATAAAATATATTTTGATTTGTTTAACACTTTATGGGTACCCTAAATTATTCCATATGTGTTATTTCATAGTTTGTAGAATAATAGTGAAGAAATCAATGTAGAAAATAGTCAAAATAAAGAAACTCTGGAATGAGTAGGTGTCCAAACTTTTGACTGGTACTGCATATACACACACTGTATTAGTGGTGGTCACCAATATGGAATGTCCATATCGATATCAGTTGCATGTTTCCATTTGATATCATATGGGAATGTGCCCCTTTCTGTGACGTGAACTGTAAAATGCGTTTGATCTTCATTAGCCAACATATTGGTCGGGTCGCGACTGATCTTGATGAGACACCGTAGTTGTTGCAGCGTGGTTAAACATGGTCTGCGATTGTGAGGCCGGTTGGATGTACTGCCAAATTAGGTAGCTTATGGAAGAGAAATTAACATTAAATTCTCTGGTAACAGCTCTGGTGGACATTCCTGCAGTTAGCATGCCAATTGCACGCTCCCTCAAAACATGAGACATCTGTGGCATTGTGTTGTGTGACAAAACTGCACATTTTTGGAGAGGCCTTTTTTAGTCCCCAGCACAAGGTGCACCTGTGTAATGCACCTGTGTAATGATCATGCTGTTTAATGAGCTTATTGATATGCCACACCTGTCAGGTGGATGGATTATCTTGGCAAAGGAGAAATGCTCACGAACAAGGGTGTAAACAAATTTGTGCACAACATTTGAAAGAAATGTGTTTTTTGTGCGTATGGAAAATTTCTGGAATACTTTATTTCAGCTCATGAAAAATGAGACCAACAATACATGTTGTGTTCATATTTTGCACTGTCGATTATTCGACAGTGCATTTTAGGAATTTCTCTGTTCATGGTGTGTGTGTAGTTACCTGCTGGTCACCCTGCATCTTGCGTCCCACCACTCGGAATGTGTTGGCTACGGGATTGTGGTAGATCTGGACCCTGCTGAAGGCCTGGCCCCCCTCACCCGCCGGCACCCAGCGCTTGTTACCATCATCATACTGCATGACCGTGGCTCTCACCTGGCAGATACTGGACTCGCTGAGAAAGCAAGAGAGAAGAGAGGGAGGGAGTTGAGAGAGAAACAGGGAGAAGGGGAAGAAAGAGGGTCCGGGAAGTTAGAGGTGAGGAGGCAGAGGAGGAGAGTTAATTCAGTCATCTCAAACAGGGAATTAACACTAACAAGATAGTCCCCATTACCCCATGAGGAGTGAAATGCATGTGGACATGTTGCTTTATGGCACAGAGATGAGGAAATTCGAGATGGCTAAAAGAGATAAGCATTACACAAAGCAGTCATTTTAAAAATAGAGACAGTCACTTCTGCCTTTTTTAGCACGCTTTTTTTCTATGAAAAATAAATGGTGACCAGCAGTAACACATTACCCAAATAACTGAAGTTGAGTGAAATTAGTTGAGTGGGATGAGCTCAAGTCAAACGCGACACCACTAAATACAGTGACTGTATTAGCCCTACATCGACAGTCACAGTCAAACTCAACGTGACCGCTGAGTCACCGGAACTCCACTTCTCCAAAACTGCGCTTTGATGCCACTGATGGTCATTAGTAGTACTTGCTAACGGCCAGTCGCTAATGGCCTGGTACTCAGTGCTCTTATTGTCCCTCTAATCATTCTGACAGCAAAAATCAAATCAAATACTTAATGAGAGCCCTGGCATTCAGGCATTTGAGCGGAATAGGACCACTTGCTGCGCAGCAAGAGCCGGCTCCTCATAGCTGGTTCCCCATGTTGAGCAACATTTATAGTCCTCTATAGGCCATGCAATTTCGTGAAACTGAGTTAGGATGACCTCTATTTAAAAAAAAAAAGAGGATCCCATCAGCTTTCTATAGGCTAGGCCTACTATATTTAATTCTCAACTTTCTTCAAATTAAGCACATTGCCTCAACCGGAGTAGATGGCCTGGCATGAAAATGAACCGCAGGAAAATAATCATCCATTCTCTATTCAAGTGCTTCCGAATGACATGCATTTACCCCCTGCCCCTGTATAACCCCCCCCCCCCCACACACACACACACACATTTTTTGCGTCTTTTTCAACTCAGTCACATGCATCGTGGAGACGAGCCCAATGTTTTGATAAGGTTCTTAATAAAACTAGTGGCCAATTAATTCTAAACTAATCTATAAACCGTAATCTACAGGCCTAGGACCCCTGAAACAGGGTACGAGAGCCCATAGCCTACAGAGTGAAACTTGTTCTTATTAGTCGAGTCATTGCGCAATCGCGTGTGAAAACAGAGTTGACTGGCCACTATTTAAAAGAGGATCCCAGCTTTCTAGTTCTGCTATATTTGTATATTCTTACAATTAACCACATTATTCTGCTTTACAACTGGTGCAGCCTTCCTGGCATATTGAAAATGTAACTACAGGTAACCTCCATTCACTATTTGAGTGCAGACTGAAAAAATAATTCCACACAAACTGTATTATCTTAGGCTATACGTAAAGTCTAGGTTCAATTGAGAATATTCTGAAAATATTATCAAGTGCTTGCCAAATTGTGAATGAGACACTGATGAAGTGTGTGCAGCCTGCACAAGAAACCGAGCAGAGCTCATGCCTTACATGCAACTTTTTTCAAATCACCATTCGAGTTGCATCATGCAGCCTTAGAACCCTAAGGTTTGAAGTTGCAACTAAATTAAAGCATATAGGAGGACCTCTCAAATTATCACTTTGTTAACAGCTCAACACCGCACTCCCTCGGAAATCGTTTGGGAAAATTATCCAAACACTGCATTCCACAGTAAAAATCTCATACCAAACGGACAAGCATGGTGGTGGTAGTGTGATGGTTTGGGGATGCTTTGCTGCCTCAAGACCTGGATGAATTACCTTAATAGAAGGAACCATGAATTCTGCTCTGTATCAGAGAATTCTACAGGAGAATGTCAGGCCATCTGTCTGTGAACTGAAGTGTAGCTGGGTCATGCAGCAAGACAATAATCCAAAACACACAATTAAGTCTACATGAAGATGTCTAAAAAGGTAAAAAATGTGACGTTTTGGAATGGTTAAGTCAAAGTCCAGACCTAATCCCAATTGAGATGTTGTAACAGGACTTGAATTATGCAGTTTTCATGCTTGAAAACCCACAAATGTCGCTGAGGTAAAGCAGTTCTGCGTGCAAGAGTGGGCCAACATTCCTCCACAGTGATGTGAGGGACTTATAATCAACTACATGAAGCATTTGGTTGCAGTCTTTGCAGCTAAAAGGTGGCACAATCAGTTTGAGAGTATGTGTGCAATTACTTTTTCACACGGAGGGAATTGGGTGTTGTGTAACTTTCTATCAATAAAGCATTTTTTTCTGTTATTTGCAAACTCAGGTTCCCTTTATCAAACATTAGTGTTTGGTTCAAGATCTGATAACTTCCCGTATCAAAAATTTGCAAAAATAGAGAAATCCAAAAGGCAAATACTTTTTCACGGCAACACATTTGGAAAGTATTCAGACCCCTCAGATCAGTCTAAAATTGTTCAAGCCTGTCAGTTCAACTGTACAAAGAGATCCCAGAAGGAAAATATATGTTTACACTCCCAGCATTGTTTTCTACAAAGTATTCCGACCATTTGACTTTTTTTGAAATTTGAAATTTCCCAAATTTTGTTACATTACAGCCTTATTCTAAAATTGATTACATTTGATTTTTCCCTCATCTACAGTTGAAGTTTACATACACCTTAGCCAAATACAACTCAGTTTCACAATTCCTAGTAAAAATTCCTTGTCTTAAGTCAGTTAGGATCACCACTTTATTTTAAGAATGTGAAATGTCAGAATAATAGTAGAAATAATGATTTCTTTCAGCTTTTATTTATTTCATCACATTCCCAGTGGGTCAGAAGTTTATACACTCAATTAGTATTTGGTAGCATTGCCTTTAAATTGTTGGGAAGCTTGTGGACTTGTTTTACTGTGGATATAGATACTTTTGTACCCGTTTCCTCCAGCATCTACACAAGGTGTTTATACTTGCGTACAGAATTGTTTGTACAGATGAATGTGGTACTTTCAGGCGTTTGGAAACTTCTCCCAAGGATGAACCAGACTTGTGGAGGTCTATAATTCGTTTTTGATTTCTTTTGAGAGGCACTGAGTTTGAAGGTAGACCTTGAAATACATCCACTGGTACACCTCCAATTGACTCTGATGATGTCAATCAGAAGCTTCTAAAGCCATCACATTTTCTGGAATTTTTTGATAGTGACTTAATCTGTCTGTAAACAATTGTTGGAAAAATGGCTTGAGTCATGCACAAAGTAGATGTCCTAACAGACTTGCAAAAATAATAGATTGTTAACAAGAAATGTGTTACTTCAACTATATCTACACACAATACCCCTTAATGACAAAGCAAAAACAATGCAAAAGTTTTGAAAACATTTTTGAAAATGTTTAAAAATGTATTACAAATAAAACGAAAATATCACATTTACATTAGTATTCAGAGCCTTTACTCAGTACTTTGTTGAAGCACCTTTGGCAGAGATTAGAGCCTTGAGTATTCTTGGGTGAGACTCTACAAGCTTGGCACACCAGTATTTGGTGAGTTTCTCCCATTTCTCTCTCTGCAGATCCTTTCAAGCTCTGCCAGGTTAGATGGGGAGCATCGCTGCGCAGTTATTTTCAGGTCTCTCCAGATGTTAGATTGGGTTCAAATCCGGGCTCTGGCTTGGCCACTCAAGGACTTGTCCCAAAGCCATTCCTGCGTTGTCTTGGCTCTGTGCTTAGGGTTGTTGTTCTGTTGGAAGGTGAATCTTCGCCCCAGTCTGAAGTCCTGAGCGCTCTGGAGCAGGTTTTCATCAAGGATCTCATTGTAGTTCGCTCCGTTCATCTTTCCCTCGATCCTGACTTGTATCCCAGGCCTTCTGCTGAAAAACATCCCCACAGCATGATGCTGCCACCACCATGCTTCACCGAAGGGATAGTGCCTGGCAAACTCCAAGTGGAGTTTGGAAACGTGGAGTTTCCAAGTGGCAAACTCCAAGTGGGCTGTCAGGTGCCTTTTACTGAAGAGTGGTTTCCGTCTGGCCACTCTACTATAAAGGCCTGATTGGTGGAGTGCTGCAGAGATGGTTGTCCTTCTGGAATGTTCTCCAGAGGAACTCTGGAGCTCCATCAGAGTGACCATTGGGTTCTTGGTCACCTCTCTGACCATGGGTCTTCTCCCCCGATTGCTCAGTTTGGCCGGGCGGCCAGCTCTAAGAAAAGTCTTGGTAGTTCCAAACTTCTTCCTTTTAAGAATGATGAGGCCACTGTCTTCTTGGGAAACTTCAATGCTGCAGAAATGTTTTGGTACCCTTCCCCAGATCTGTGCCTTGACACAATATTATTGCACTGTTGGAGCTAGAAACACAAGCATTTTTGCTGCACCTGCGATATCGGCAAATTTGTGTACGCAACCAATAAACCTTGATTTGATTCAAAGGTGTCGCATGCGACGTTGCCAAGTTAACACTTGAGACGGTACGTCTCGGCCGCTTCCGCATCCTCTGCGGTGAGAAGTGAAACATTCTCTGAGTTCCTTACCCGGGGCATCTGAGCCCTGACCACTTCCTGCTCTCACAAACTGCTGCCTAATATGGCTGGCTAAGTTTACACACACACACACACACACACACACACACACACACACACACGGGTGCAGGCGTAACATGCACGCTTCGCACAGACACACACACACGGACATACGTCCCAAATCGCACACATAAAAGCATGCAAACAGGCACACACATAAGAGGTGTTATCCCAAGGTTTTGGGATTTAATCTTGTGTGCATTTAAATCCACCTCAATTAGGAGAGCCTTTCTGTCATCTACTAATCTACTTTATCTGGACAAGCATTTTGGTGAGTTCAGAGATCAAAAACAAATCATGACAAACCCAAATTCTGCCATGTTCTTTCACACAAAAAAAAAAATCATGACATGACAGCATAACTGTTTCAAAGTCACCCTTTTCCCTAAAAGGCTACCTGAAAAACAACAAGGTGACGTATGCAACTGTAACACAGTCAGATATACAAGGGTTGAAGACTAGAAGCAGTATTTGATGCTCAGATCTGCCTATAATGTGTGTGTCTGCCTCTGCTCACCCCATTTTCCCTTTCTTCACCAACTCTTACTCGAGCACAATCCCTCCATCTGTTACTTGCTATCACTTTCAATTGCTTTATGCACCCGCTCTCTTTCTGTCACCGCTCCCCACATCCGTCTATATCTCTACATTGTTTCACAGCAACCTCCTCACCTCAGTCGCTCTCAGTTCTTAGGTGTTATCATTGTTTCCACTCCCACAGTCAGTTTCCTCCTCCATTTCAAAATGTTCACACCTCCCCCTCTCTCCTTTCACTCTCACCTCTCCCAACTTTTCGCTCCCTCTCTCCCTCTCTAGGAGTTGAGCCTTATCCGGGGTTGAGTGCGTTTACAGAACCCATGGTGCCGTCGGACTGTGTTCTCTCACTGCAGTCCACAGACTCCCTCTGTGTGTGCACAGTAAAAGGACAGTTCATTTCACTTTAATTTAAGAAAATTTTACTTTGCCACAAAACATTCGTGGTCCCAGTCCAAAGTATGTTATAGACTCCAGCAGCATACCACTCTGGATCCCACGAGCTTTCCTCTGAAGCTAAGCAGGGTTGGTCCTGGTTGGTCCCTAGATGGGAGACCAGATGCTGCTGGAAGTGGTGTAGGAGGCACTCTTTCCTCTGGTCTAAAAAAATAATAATATCCCATTGCCCTGGGTAGGGTTCCATCTTTTGGATGGGACGTTAAATGGGTGTCCTGATGCTCTGTGGCCACTAAAGATCCAATGGCACTTATTGTAAGAGTAGGAGTGTTAACCCAGGTGTCCTGGCTAAATTCCCAATCTGACCATCATGGCCACAGAATCATCCCCAGCTTCCAATGGGCTCTTTCCTCTTCCCTGTAACTATTCCCCAGGTTGTTGCTGTAAATGAGAATGTGTTCTCACTCAACGCAGTCAAAACAAACAAAAAAGTACACCAAATTTGATATGATCCTATAAACTTCATGTTGGTGCTCATGGGTCTTTTTACATGACCCTTTGTAGAGGTTCCCAGGGGTGTGTTTCATTGATCTGAAGGTTTCCTTTCATTATTTCCTTCCTTTCGTTTGCATTTCAGAAAGCTGGATTAGAAATACCTGGTTTGAGTTTATGCACTAAAACAGAAGAGAATGGACTGAAACATGGGACTACTATATCCAATAAGAAACTCATTTTAGTTATCTGCTGCAAGACGTTTTAAAATGTATTCCGTTGTGTACCCTAATTAACAAGTTGACCCTGGTAGGGCATCCATCATATTGTGTTTACGCCTCTCCAATACTTTCAGTGCTGACGGAGAGGAGATAAGGAAATGAATCCACTTTATAAAGTATTGAGGCTCACCCCAGAAAAATTAACCAGAAAAGGCATTGAATTGGCCGACTCACACCCTGACTCACTCTAGACAGGTCCCTGAACGGTTTGTGCTGCATAGCCAACTCCTATAGTCAACTATGAATGTGACCTGGGTGACAGTGTTCCAGCCACAGACTCTCACTCACTTTGAAAACAGACACAAATACATGCGTAATAAAAAAACTCCCACCTTCAACCAAGACATTCTTTCTGTATACAACTATAAATCTATAGCGAGTAATACAGTTGCTAGTTCACCTTGCTAGCTACCAGTTTAAAGACTATCGCTATAAAAACAAAAAACCACACGCAATTGACATGGCACGCAATCATTGGTTGATGTCTGAGCAGGGGAAGGCGACCAAGACCTGTCTGCTGCAGGTGGCTCTCAGAGCTAATGAACCCTGATACAGACGAGAGCTATTTGTGATAGCCACTGTCCTGTAGGGCAAGACTAACACAGAGCAATCGCACAGACACACACAAAGTGAAGACATCAAAATAAGCAGAAGCAAAGAACAAAGGCACATTTAAAATAGACTGTGTGAATGCAAGCGCCTCACACCATCATGCCCTTGCTAGTGGCTACAGGAAACATGGGTGTAAATAAAAATGTCCCCTTGCGGTCGGGTGTGTGACAGCTGAGTCCCTTAATAGATCACGAAAAACATCTGAAAACCTACCGCTTCAAAGAGTACCTTGATTAGTACCTGAACCCCCACCCCCCCAAAAAAAACTATACCTTCATTGTACTAGCACTGACTTTGCTGACAGCGACTTTGTGGGAACTGTACTTCTATGACTGAGATGTGATTGTCTCACCTAGTTGCCTTAAGATGGATGCACTAACTGTAAGTCACTCTGGATAAGAGCGTCTGCTAAATGTCAATGTCAATGTGTGTCCATGATACCGTATAGTGGTATTAGTGACTGTCTGTCTGTAGTACTGCTGGTGTGTATGAGAGAGACACCAGTCCTGAGGAGGCATGAGTGACAACTATGCTTAATAACCACGTCACATACTGAAAGACAACTAGACACGGTGGCCGCTCTTTGACAGCCACATACTGAACGACAGCTATAAGTAACGTTAATGTGCTGACATCTCTCACAATCAGCCTCACAATCCTCATCCTTCCCCATCTGTCTGTTCTCCACACATACAGCTACTTCAGTTTATGAAGCCTTTATTAAAAACGGTAAAGTGATCATTTCAAGTCATAAGTCTCTCAACCTCTGTTTCCCCTTTGTACTTCTTTCCTTTTAAACCCCCCCCCAGGACTAGGCTTAATCTGTGTCCAGGAAACAGTCCCTATGCGAGGATACCCACTTCTCAGACAGAGTTGGTCATGATGTTATCATCCATTCACCATTTTATCAATTGACAACTCCATCAGTTGAGTTTCATTTACTGGCAGAATTTCCAATTACTGAGAAAAAAAAAAAATCTGACATGGGCTGCCTGTCTAAATGCAGCCTATTTGTCCAATTCTTCAGTCTTGTCTGGGATATTTATTTTAGTTGTCCAGGGTTGGGAGTACATGTAATCCATTACAACAACAAAAACGAACTAATCCTTTACCAGAAAAAAATATTGTAATCAAATTACAGATACTTTTGAAAAACTAGATTTGAGGATTTAATAAAAACCAAGATGGAGGACAGAACAAAGCAGTGTAGATCACCTCAAGATAAAAACGTTTCAATGTCGCTAAGTTAGACTAAATATCAGCACTTCAAACTGGTGTGTAATTACCTTCAATCTGGAAAACACCACAAAACAGAGACATTTAGCAACAAATATTACAAAAACAAGCAACACCCAAGAATGATGGAGAGTAAAACAGGGGAACCAATCTCAAAACGTGACTCTTCTACAGACACAATTTAATCTTTTCACCACCGGGAATGATAAAGGTCTAAACCGATCTGTTAAAAATCAATAAATGACAAACTGGGCATACTTGAACTAGTCAGTAAAGATATAAAAAAAGAGTTGAAGGCCTCGAGATGAGTGACGAAGAAGCTGCGACATTGGAGAAAGACACAAACACGTTCAAATTGACAGTCAATAATATTGAAACCGAAGCTAATGAACTTAAAAAGGAGAACACCGTTCTGAGAGAAGACTTACTTGACATACAGACTCGGTCCATGAGAGAGAATCTGGTATTTACAGGTATCCAAGAGAAAGAATGAGAAGTTCCTCAAGGTGTAGTTAGAGAGTTCCTCACAGTCCAAGAGAAAGAATGAGAAGTTCCTCAAGGTGTAGTTAGAGAGTTCCTCACAGTCCAAGAGAAAGAATGAGAAGTTCCTCAAGGTGTAGTTAGAGAGTTCCTCACAGTGCTTCAGATCCCAACGCAAAGCTGTCGTTAAAAATCCAACTTTTGGAGCGCAAAGTTCTGTATCCAATCTTCAAGGAAAATAGATTGAAAGGGAAGCGCGTAGCTCTCGTAGTCGATAAACTGTATATTGATAACCAAATGTTCAGAGACTCAAAGACTACTCCATGGCTAGTCTAAAAATTACAAAGTTCTCAGAGGAGGCAAATAATGAAAGACACAATACTAGCCATGGTAGGGATTGTAATAATACAAAAAAATAGATAGAAAAGCAATCTTCAAATATAAGTAATTGGAACACAAGAAGGTACTAATTCAACATTGTGGAGATAAAAACATAGCAGACAGAAGACATAGAAGGCAGCATTATGTGAGTATGTGTGGATGTATTGTGATGGAAGGTGTGGTGTGTGCTTTTGGTGTTTGGGAAAGCGTGGCGTTGAGTGAGAAAGGAAATTGTTGCATATCCCAGAACCAATGTGTGTCTGTGAGCAGGGGTTGTGAGAGAGCTTTCAATGTTGTGCTGATGAGGGATATACATTTTATAATTAATTATACATACAATTTATGGTCCTATCTTGATGGAACGGTCCACAACCCTATACCCTAGACACCCACCTGAACAACCCAAACACTAAAAAGAGAAGTCCCTATCTGTTTTATGGGCCTGCGGTAAGATGCCTGTACGCAGCCAAAATTCAGTCAGAGACCTTCCAGAGCAGCACCGCCCCCTCAAGATTCTGAACCTGCCTGGCAGGGTTGGTCCTACAAACCAGAGCCTTCTGATGGGAGAGCAAAATATACAAGGAAATTCTCAAAGCTGCTTAGGAGAACCTTGACAATCTTGTACCTAGCCGGTGAAGATTCCGGCACCCAGGAAGTGGCAGTGCTGGCAATACTAGCTGCAGTTACCCATGGGGGGGGGGGCTTCGACATCCAGAGAGGGGGCATATTATTGTGGCCTCGGTGGCACAAAATCATCAAAAGTTTGACTGCACAGAGATGCTTGGGGATATGGTTACAACGGGGACCATGTGTGGGACCATGTGTGGGTGTTTCGGGGAAAGTTAATCACCCAATGGTTAATCAATGAAAAATCAAATCTCCCCATTTCTGCAGGCCTTCTCATACAGCTGCAACTGTATATGCATTCGTAAATCAAGACCTTTCTTGAGTTGGGCTCTGGAATGGTGCAACTGTTGAGCATCTGAGTGTATAGGGGTTGAGTGTGTATGAGTGGGTGTGTGTGTGTGTGTCCCACAACTGCTGCGAGGGAGTAAAACATGTTAGGGACAATGTAGGATGAATCACAATTGTTTTCTAAAATAATAATTGCTTGCCAAAATGTAATTTTTGTAATGGCAATATTGGTAAGAGGTAACAATCCTTTGCATAAACTGCCTACATTACTACAAATATTAAATTGCTCATTAAGATATAAATATTAGAGGTTGACCGATTATGATTTTTCAACGCCGATACCAATAATTGGAAGACCAAAAACAGCCGATACCAATTAAAATCGGCCGATTTTTTTTAAAATGTATTTGTAATAATGACAATTCCAACAATACTGAATGAACACTTATTTTAACTTAATATAATACATCAATAAAATCAATTTCGCCTCAAGTAAATGATGAAACATTCAATTTGGTTTAAATAATGCATAAACAAAGTGTTGGAGAAGAAAGTAAAAGTGCAATATGTGCCATGTAAGAAAGCTAACGTTTAAGTTCCTTGCTCAGAACATGAGAACATATGAAAGCTGGTGGTTCCTTTTAACATGAGTCTTCAATATTCCCACTTAAGAAGTTTTAGGTTGTAGTTAATATAGGACTATTTCACTCTATACCATTTGTATTTCATTTACAAATGGTGCAACGACTTGATTAGTGTAGTGTCAACATCGCAGCCACTACCAGCTAGCCTACAAAGTCAACAACGCAGCCACTGCCAGCTAGCCTACTCCAGCAGTACTGTATCATTTCAATCATTTTAGTCAATAAGATTCTTGCTACGTAAGCTTAACTTTCTGAACATTCGAGACGTGTAGTCCACTTGTCATTCCAATCTCCTTTGCATTAGCGTAGCATCTTCTGTAGCCTGTATCTATCCCTGTTCTCTCCTCTCTGCACAGACCATACAAACGCTCCACACCGCGTGGCCGCGGCCACCCTAATCTGGTGGTCCCAGCGCGCACAACCCACGTGGAGTTCCAGGTCTCCGGTAGCCTCTGGAACTGCCGATCTGCGGCCAACAAGGCAGAGTTCATCTCAGCCTATGCCTCCCTCCAGTCCCTCGACTTCTTGGCACTGACGGAAACATGGATCACCACAGATAACACTGCTACTCCTACTGCTCTCTCTTCGTCCGCCCACGTGTTCTCGCACACCCCGAGAGCTTCTGGTCAGCGGGGTGGTGGCACCGGGATCCTCATCTCTCCCAAGTGGTCATTCTCTCTCTCTCCCCTTACCCATCTGTCTATCGCCTCCTTTGAATTCCATGCTGTCACAGTTACCAGCCCTTTCAAGCTTAACATCCTTATCATTTATCGCCCTCCAGGTTCCCTCGGAGAGTTCATCAATGAGCTTGATGCCTTGATAAGCTCCTTTCCTGAGGACGGCTCACCTCTCACAGTCCTGGGCGACATTAACCTCCCCACGTCACCTTTGACTCATTCCTCTCTGCCTCCTTCTTTCCACTCCTCTCCTCTTTTGACCTCACCCTCTCACCTTCCCCCTACTCACAAGGCAGGCAATACGCTCGACCTCATCTTTACTAGATGCTGTTCTTCCACTAACCTCATTGCAACTCCCCTCCAAGTCTCCGACCACTACCTTGTATCCTTTTCCCTCTCGCTCTCATCCAACACTTCCCACACTGCCCCTACTCGGATGGTATCGCGCCGTCCCAACCTTCGCTCTCTCTCCCCCGCTACTCTCTCCTCTTCCATCCTATCATCTCTTCCCTCTGCTCATACCTTCTCCAACCTATCTCCTGATTCTGCCTCCTCAACCCTCCTCTCTTCCCTTTCTGCATCCTTTGACTCTCTATGTCCCCTATCCTCCAGGCCGGCTCGGTCCTCCCCTCCCGCTCCGTGGCTCGACGACTCATTGCGAGCTCACAGAACAGAGCTCCGGGCAGCCGAGCGGAAATGGAGGAAAACTCGCCTCCCTGCGGACCTGGCATCCTTTCACTCCCTCCTCTCTACATTTTCCTCCTCTGTCTCTGCTGCTAAAGCCACTTTCTACCACTCTAAATTCCAAGCATCTGCCTCTAACCCTAGGAAGCTCTTTGCCACCTTCTCCTCCCTCCTGAATCCTCCTCCCCCTCCCCCCTCTCTGCAGATGACTTCGTCAACCATTTTGAAAAGAAGGTCGACGACATCCGATCCTCGTTTGCTAAGTCAAACGACACCGCTGGTTCTGCTCACACTGCCCTACCCTGTGCTCTGACCTCTTTCTCCCCTCTCTCTCCAGATGAAATCTCGCTTCTTGTGACGGCCGGCCGCCCAACAACCTGCCCGCTTGACCCTATCCCCTCCTCTCTTCTCCAGACCATTTCCGGAGACCTTCTCCCTTACCTCACCTCGCTCATCAACTCATCCCTGACCGCTGGCTACGTCCCTTCCGTCTTCAAGAGAGCGAGAGTTGCACCCCTTCTGAAACAACCTACACTCGATCCCTCCGATGTCAACAACTACAGACCAGTATCCCTTCTTTCTTTTCTCTCCAAAACTCTTGAACGTGCCGTCCTTAGCCAGCTCTCCCGCTATCTCTCTCAGAATGACCTTCTTGATCCAAATCAGTCAGGTTTCAAGACTAGTCATTCAACTGAGACTGCTCTTCTCTGTATCACGGAGGCGCTCCGCACTGCTAAAGCTAACTCTCTCTCCTCTGCTCTCATCCTTCTAGACCTATCGGCTGCCTTCGATACTGTGAACCATCAGATCCTCCTCTCCACCCTCTCCGAGTTGGGCATCTCCGGCGCGGCCCACGCTTGGATTGCGTCCTACCTGACAGGTCGCTCCTACCAGGTGGCGTGGCGAGAATCTGTCTCCTCGCCACGTGCTCTCACCACTGGTGTCCCCCAGGGCTCTGTTCTAGGCCCTCTCCTATTCTCGCTATACACCAAGTCACTTGGCTCTGTCATAACCTCACATGGTCTCTCCTATCATTGCTATGCAGACAACACACAATTAATCTTCTCCTTTCCCCCTTCTGATGACCAGGTGGCGAATCGCATCTCTGCATGTCTGGCAGACATATCAGTGTGGATGACGGATCACCACCTCAAGCTGAACCCCGGCAAGACGGAGCTGCTCTTCCTCCCGGGGAAGGACTGCCCGTTCCATGATCTCGCCATCACGGTTGACAACTCCATTGTGTCCTCCTCCCAGAGCGCTAAGAACCTTGGCGTGATCCGGGACAACACCCTGTCGTTCTCAACCAACATCATGGCGGTGGCCCGTTCCTGTAGGTTCATGCTCTACAACATCCGCAGAGTACGACCCTGCCTCACACAGGAAGCGGCGCAGGTCCTAATCCAGGCACTTGTCATCTCCCGTCTGGATTACTGCAACTCGCTGTTGGCTGGGCTCCCTGCCTGTGCCATTAAACCCCTACAACTCATCCAGAACGCCGCAGCCCGTCTGGTGTTCAACCTTCCCAAGTTCTCTCACGTCACCCCGCTCCTCCGCTCTCTCCACTGGCTTCCAGTTGAAGCTCGCATCCGCTACAAGGCCATGGTGCTTGCCTACGGAGCTGTGAGGGGAACGGCACCGCAGTACCTCCAGGCTCTGATCAGGCCCTACACCCAAACAAGGGCACTGCGTTCATCCACCTCTGGCCTGCTCGCCTCCCTACCACTGAGGAAGTACAGTTCCCGCTCAGCCCAGTCAAAACTGTTCGCTGCTCTGGCCCCCAATGGTGGAACAAACTCCCTCACGACGCCAGGACAGCGGAGTCAATCACCACCTTCCGGAGACACCTGAAACCCCACCTCTTCAAGGTCTACCTAGGATAGGATAAGTAATCCTTCTCCCCCCCCCCTTAATGATTTAGATGCACTATTGTAAAGTGGCTGTTCCACTGGATGTCAGAAGGTGAATTCACCAATTTGTAAGTCGCTCTGGATAAGAGCGTCTGCTAAATGACTTAAATGTAAATGTAAATGATATACCTTTGACTATTGGATGTTCTTATAGGCACTTTTGTATTGCCAGTGTAACAGTATAGCTTCCGTCCCTCTCCTCGCCCCTAACTGGGCTCGAACCAGGAACACATCAACAACAGCCACCCTCGAAGCAGCGTTACCCATGCAGAGCAAGGGGAACAACCACTCCAAGTCTCAGAGCGAGTGACATTTGAAATGCTATTAGCACGCACCCTGCTAACTAGCTAGCCATTTCACACCAGCCTAATCTCGGGAGTTGATAGGCTTGAAGTCATAAACAGCTCAATGCTTGAAGCATTGCGAAGAACTGCTGGCAAAACGCACTAAAGTGCTGTTTGAATGAATGCTTACGAGCCTGCTGGTGCCTACCATCGCTCAGTCAGACTGCTCTATCAAATCATAGACTTAATTATAACATAATAACACACAGAAATACGAGCCTTAGGTCATTAATATGGTCGAATCCGGAAACTATCATCTCGAAAACAAGACTTTTATTCTTTCATTGAAATACGGAACCATTCCGTATTTTATCTAACGGGTGGCATCCATAAGTCTAAATATTCCTGTTACATTGCACAACCTTCAATGATATGTCATAATTACGTAACATTCCGGCAAATTAGGTGGCCCGAACTGTTGCATATACCAATGAACGCAAGAGAAAAGACACAATTTCACCTGGTTAATATTGCCTGCTAACCTGGATTTCTTTTAGCTAAATATGCAGTTTAAAAATGTAAACTTCTGTCTATTGATTTTAAGAAAGGCGTTGATGTTTATGGTTAGGTACACGTTGGAGCAACGACAGTCCTTTCTTGCAAATAAGCACCGCATCGTTTATATGCAACACAGGACACGCTAGATAAGCTAGTAATATCTTCAACCATGTGTAGTTAACTAGTGATTATGATTGATTGATTGTTTTTGATAAGATAAGTTTAATGCTAGCTAGCAACTTACCTTGGCTTACTACATTCAATTAACAGGCAGGCTCCTCGTGAGGCAGGTGGTTAGAGCGTTGGACTAGTTAACTGTAAGGTTGCAAGATTGAATCCCCGAGCTGACAAGGTAAAAATCTGTCGTTCTGCCCCTGAACAAGACAGTTAACCCACCGTACCTAGGCCGTCATTGAAAATAAGAATGTGTTCTGACCTGCCTAGTTAAATAAAGATTAAATAATGGTGTAATATTATTATCATAATTTTTTTTTTTAATTGGCCAAATCGGTGTCCAAAAATACCGATTTCCGATTGTTATGAAAACTTGAAATCGTCCCTAATTAAATCGGCCGACCTCTAATAAATATATATAAATAATACAAATCGAGGTGAGGTTGATGGAAATGCTTTTGGTGGTTGTTCTGCGGGTGTCATTGTGTGCTCTTTTCGAAGGATTGGTCCCAGTGTCTCAGGGGCCTTGGGATCCGGGGGTCTGCCAGTCATTGGGATGACAACCCAAATCGGGATGGGGAGGGGTTTTAGTGGGTGGAATAGTGGGGACCAATTGGAGGTTTACTTAGTAGCAATAGACACTCAAATCATGTTACGTTTACAAACATATTATGATAAATAGAATTTAAACTTGTTTCTCATTATGGTAATTGGTGTAATAAGTATAGCCAGTTAATTATAATGGCTTAGCAGATAATTAGAAAAGATGATCAGACTTACTTGGTTGAAAGAGAAGGAATATAATATCTATTGTTTCAAGGAAACTCATTCAAGATTTTTTTTTAAAGGACTGGGGGGGTTTGAAATAAATTTCTCCCATGGGCAAAGGAATTCAAAAAAGGGTGATCATATTAATTAACAGTGTGCTAATTGTCCAAACAGATCCTTAAGGATGATTTTCACTGTTATTGGACCATAAACAGATATGGGGCATTAACCTTTACGGACCAAATAATGATGATCCACACTTCTTTGCAAAACTATATTATATATATATAATAATTTATCAGCCCTACAAGCAACACAATACTCAATTATTATTGTGGGAGATTATAATACGGTTTTAAATACCTCTATGGATCATAAAGGAAATCACAGTACAAATGATCAACCTCAGGTACTTAAGGAAATCATGAGTGTCATGTTAAATAACTCTATGGACCGGAAAGGAAAATCACCCTCAAGCACTTAAGGAAATCATGAATGTCATGGATATATTGGAATTAGTGGATATATGGAGACTTAAATACCCTGACCTAGTGAGATATACATGGCGGAGGCTTAATCAAGCTAGTCGTCTTCATTACTTTCTTATGTCATTCTCTCCGGCACCAAAAGTTGTGATAGGTGTGTTGATAGGGGACAGAATGGGGTCGGACCATCACATAATTGGCATATATAAACTCAGAAAAAAAATAAACGTCCCCTTTTCAGGACCCTGTCTTTCAAAGATAATTTGTAAAATAACTTCACAGATCTTCATTTTAACGGGTTTAAACACTGTTTCCCATGCTTGTTCAATGAACCATAAACAATTAAGGAACATGCACCTGTGGAACGGTCGTTAAGACACTAACAGCTTACAGACGGTAGGCAGTTAAGGTCACAGTTATGAAAACTTAGGACACTAAAGAGGCCTTTCCACTGACTCTAAAAAACACCAAAAGAATGATGCCCAGGGTCCCTGCTTCTCTGCGTGAACGTGCCTTAGGCATGCTGCAAGGAGGCATGAGGACTGCAGATGTGGCCAGGGCAATAAATTGCAATGTCCATACTGTGAGACGCCTAAGACAGGACAGACAGCTGATCGTCCTCGCAGTGGCAGTCCACGTGTAACGACATCTGCACAGGATCGGTACAACCGAACATCACACCTGCGGGACAGGTACAGGATGGAAACAACAACTGCCCGAGTTACACCAGGAACGCACAATCCCTCCATCAGTGCTTAGACTGTCCGCAATAGGCTGGACTGAGGGCTTGTAGGCCTGTTGTAAGGCAGGTCCCCATCACCGGCAACAACGTCGCCTATGGGCACAAACCCACCGTCGCTGGACCAGAAAGGACTGGCAAAAGTGCTATTCACTGACGAGTCACGGTTTTGACTCACCAGGGGTGATGGTCGGATTTGCGTTTATCGCCGAAGGAATGAGTGTTACACCGAGGCCTGTACTCTGGAGTGGGATCGATTTGGAGGTGGAGGGTCCGTCATGGTCTGGGCCGGTGTGTCACAGCATCATCACAGCATCATCGGACTGAGCTTGTTGTCATTGCTGTGCGTAACAGGGAAGGCATCCTCCTCTCTCATGTGGTACCCTTCCTGCAGGCTCATCCTGACATGACCCTCCAGCATGACAATGCCACCAGCCATACTGCTCGTTCTGTGTGTGATTTCCTGCAAGACTGAATGTCAGTGTTCTGCAATGGCCAGCGACAAGCCTGGATCTCAATCCCATTGACCACGTCTGGGACCTGTTGGATCGGAGGGTGAGGGCTAGGGCCATTACCCCCAGAAATGTCTGGGAACTTGCAGGTGCCTTGGTTGAAGAGTGGGGTAACATCTAACAGCAAGAATTGGCAAATCTGGTGCAGTCCAAGAGGAAGAGATGCACTGCAGTACTTAATGCACCTGGTAGCCACACCAGATACTGACTGTTACTTTTGATTTTGACCCCACCTTTGTTCAGGGCCACATTATTCCATTTCTGTTAGTCACATGTCTGTGGAACTTGCTCAGTTTATGTCTCAGTTGTTGAATCTTGTTATATTCATACACATATTTACACATGTTAAGTTTGCTGATAATAAACACAGTTGACAGTGAGAGGATGCTTCTTTTTTTTGCTGAGGTTATAGTACTTTTACATAATTTCCACATGGGCGAGGATATTGGAAATTTAATCAAAGCCTACTAGATGATAACTTGTTTTTAACTAGGACAGAAAAATGTATAACTGACTTTTTCCGACATAACATAGGTACAGCAGATCCCCTTATTGTATGGAACACGTTTAAATGTGCCTTTAGAGGCCATGCAATTCAGTACTCATCTATAAAACAAAAGCAATTTAGGTCAAGAGTCCATATTAACAGTACAGATACATAGCAATAAAAACTGTACCATAGAGGTTCAGAGTAAGTTAGAGGAAAAACAAAAAGAAATGAGTCCGAATTTGATATGTTTGTTTCCAACCGCCGTGACTTTGAGATACAGAGTAGGTTAACAGATGATCTCCTCATGTGTGGTTCCCAACGTGAAGCATGGAGGGAGTGGTGTGATGGTGCTTTGCTGGTAACACTGTCAGTGATTTATTTAGAATTCAAGGTACACTTAACCATCATCACTACCACAGCAATACGCCATCCCATCTGGTTTGGGCTTAGTGGGACTATCATTTGTTTTTCAACAGGACAATGACCCAACACACCTCCAGGCTGTGTAAGGTCTTTTTGACCAAGAAGGACAGTGATGGAATGCTGCATCAGATGACCTATTCTCCACAATCCCCTGACCTCAACCCAATTGAGATGGTTTGGGATGAGTTGGACCTCACTGTGAAGGAAAAGCAGCCAACAAGTGCTCAGCATGTGGGAACTCCTTCAAGACTGTTGGAAAAGCATTCCAGGTGAAGCCGGTTGAGAGAATGCCAAGGGAGTGCAAAGCTGTCATCAAGGCAAAGGGTGACTATTTGAAGAATATCATACATATTTGGATTTGTTTTTAAACTTTTTTGGTTACTACATGATTCCATATGTTATTTCATTGTTTATGTCTTCAGTGTTATTCTACAATGTAGAATAAAGCAAAACCCTTGAATGAGTAGGTGTTTTAAACTTTTGATCAGTAGAGTAGAGTATATATATATATAATATTTATTTTATTTTTTATCCCAGCCCCTGTCCCTGCAAGAGACCTTTTGGTAGCAGTCATTATAAATAAGAATTTGTTCTCAACTGACTCGCCTAGTTAAATAAAGGTTAAATAAATTAAACAAATAAAAATAAGAAAAGCAATTACACCAAACCTGCAGTAGGCCTACTACACCATTATATTGTGTTTTGCTACATAAATGGTTCCCAACCTTTTTCAGTTACTGCACCACTAACTGAATTTTGCTCTGCCCAGAGTATCCCTGAAGTCTTCTCAGGTACCCCTTGTGGTTAGGCCAAGTACCCCCCCATGTGTCCTAATACCTTCTCAGTGTCAAGAACTTCGGGTATTTTTAATCAGTATTAAAAAGCTTTAAATTTAAAAGCTTTCTTTTGGCCCATACCTGGCCCGGAAGAGGGAATGTAGGCCACCATTTTGCAATTAAGACTAAACTGCATGGGTCTACTGTAACTAATTGGTGTTGGAAAATGTTCGAAACCTCTAAAATCTGCCAATATTGCTACGCTACTCTATTAGGTCTATAAATAGTCTGAACAATCGGGTTTTGGCAATTATAGTGTATTTGAATTCTGAACAGCAGAGCAGTTATATCCTAGCCAGTAGAATAAACCAAATTATAAAAAAGGTTCGGAGAAATCTACTTATATATAAACGAAATTATATTCCATGTCTACATTCAAAAACTAGTCATCTGAATATGGTAAATACATGAGTATGGCCATGTTTTATCGACAGCTATAAAACACCGGTAGTCTACATTCGCACTATTTTACACACAAGTGCATAGCCCAACCATAAAACATGTTCGTAGGCTCTTTGTCGTGAATATCGTTATTTCGAGAGAAAAAAAACTGACAAAGGTTAATCTACCCTTGTGGACAATTAACACCAATGTTTAAAGCGCGACATTGTAACGTAGCATATTGAAACAAAAACAAGCAATTAGACAAAACAGATTTTCCACGGACTTAATTTACCTCATTGTTTGGCGGGACTGCAAATCCTCTCTCCCAAGCTAGATATTTGGTTTTGGATGAGTAGCCGGAGTAGAAAATAGAAGACATACGATATAACGATGGTAAAAATGTGATACACACATATATCAATCTAGCCACCCTATGACTGCACAAATAGACACCGGCACACCACGACAATTTCCTGGTTCAAGGGAGGAGGAGGTTGAATATAATTGTTGGTGCTTTGAAGATAACGGGGAACTCGAAAAAAAATAATGACGTCAGTGATTTGCAGGCAGTGGTGTAAAGTACTTATGAAATATATTATTTTTTAAAGTGAGTTAAGAAAAAATCGTATTTACAACGACGGCCTACCCCGGCCAAACACAGACGACGCTGGGTCAATTGTGCGCTGAACTATGGGACTCCCAATCACGACTGGATGTGATTCAGGGATTCGAACGAGACACTGTGGTGTTGCCACTTGCAGTGAGATGCAGTGCCTTTGACCGCTGCGCCACTCGGGAGCCCAAAACACTTGTTCCCATACCAGGAGTCGAACCCAGGCTGCCTGGGTGAAAACCAGGAATATGGGACACATTCTACACCTTCAAATATATTTTAAAGTAGGCCTACTACTTCAACAGTTTTTGGGGGTATTTGTACTTTACTATTTATATTTTTGGACAACTTTTACAACACTAAATTCCTAAAGAAAATAATGTACTTTTTACTCCATACGTTTTCCCTGACACCCAAAAGTACTGTTTTATGCTTAGCAGGACAGGAAAATGGTCCAATTCCCGCACTTATCAATATAACATCCCAGATCATCCCTACTGTCTCTGATCTGGCGGACTCACTAAACACAAATACTTCATTTGTAAATTGTCTGAGTGTTGGAGTGTGCCCCCTGGCTATCCGTAAATTTAAAAAACAAGAAATCATGCCGTCTGGTTTGCTTAATCTAATCAAATGGCTACCCAGACTATTTGCATTGCCCCCCCCCCCTCTACATTGCTGCTACTCTCTGTTATTATCTATGCATAGTCGCTTTAATATCTCTACCTATATATACATATTACCTCAATTACCATGACACCGCTGCCCCCGCAAATTGACTCTGTTCCAGTACCCTCTGTATATAGCCTCACCTATTGTTATATTACTGCTGCTCTTTAATTATTTGTTACTTTTATCTCTTACTTTTTTAGGTATTTTCTTAAAACTGCATTGTCGGTTAAGGGCTTGTAAGTAAACATTTCACTCTAAGGTCTACACCTGTTGTATTTGGTGCATATGACAAATACAATTTCATTTGAATTAATTTAAGGAATTTGAAATAATTCATACTTTTACATTTAATACTTTAAGTCAATTTTATACTTTTGATACTTAAATATACAAAATTAAAAATGAAATACTTTAACTTTTACTCAAGTAGGATTCTACTGGGTGACTTTCACTTTTACTTGAGTAATTTTCTATTAAGGTATTTTTACTTTTACTCAAGTATAACAGTTATGTGCTTTTTCCACCACTATCGTTCAGCCACAGCTCGTCGAAACGTAAGATATTACAGTTTTTAATGTCCCGTTGGTAGGATAGACTTGAATGGAGCTCATCCAGTTTATTCTCCATTGATTGCACGCTCGCCAATAGGACAGATGGTAGTGGCGGGTTACCCACTCACCAACAAATTCTGACAAGGCCCCTGGACCTGCGTCTTTGTATCGGCGTCTATTCTTCATGAGAATGTCGGGGATTTGGGCCTGGTCCGGTATTAGCAGTAAATCCTTTGCGTCCGACTCGTTAAAGAAAAAATATTTGTCCAGTTTGAGGTGAGTAAATGCTTTTCTGATATCCAGAAGCCCTTTTCGGTCATAAGAGACTGTGTCAGAAACATTATGTTCAAAATAAGTTACACACAAAATAGCACAATTGGTTAGGAGCCCGTAAAACAGTAACCATCTATAAATTGTTGGCGCCATTGTAGATCAAAAGGCACATCAATAACAACCTGCTCGGATGGAGCCCAGACAGCAGTTTGCATCTCTCCAGTCCTGTGCAGAAAATACCCATTTGCACCTACATGTTGTACCCACGGGCTCCATTAGGTTGCAGCTGAGGAACCCCATCCATCAGCTTTACATCAGTGAGTTTGCCAGAGAACAGTTCAGTCAGAGACTGACACTTCTTACTCAGAACAGGGCATTTGATGTCTAGATGTTCTTGAGAGTTTAACACTATCTGGGCTTGCAGAAAGCCATGGCTCCTTGACGCTCACTACTGTGCCTCTACTCTCCAGACTAAACCCACAGCTCTCCATCCATGTGTAGGCCACCTGCTCATTCTCCTTACCATATGTGGTTGCTGAGTTCCCATGGGACCTGGGGAAGAGATGTTCCCGCACAAATTTGTCGGGATTTGTTGAGGTGCGCACAGGAACCTTCTTTGCGGAGCTACCAGTGATCTGGAGATTACGTGGGTCATAACACACATGGGAGGCACTCTGTGCATTAGTGACCTCCTCCAAGCTGGCACATTTACACTCCTCCATCTTAACATAAACATCATAAAATGACAAGAATTTATGACACTGCATGTTGATGCCGTGTTCACCATGAGGCTGCTGTAGCTGTGTGATTGCTTCTGAAACTTGATGACTGTTTGGTTTAGCTTTGATGCACTTGTGCAGAAGGCTCCCCACTAGAACATTGGCCCCTTTCAAACTCTTCTTAAGTTCGTTGTGGGAGTGGTACGCTAGGAGTTGGAGGTAGAGATTTTTGAAGCGGCCAGGGTGCTGTCAGAGAACTCATCACTTGGTTTGTGACATTTGAAACAGATCTTGGTCAACCTTTTTGGAGCTAAATACCGCTGTCCCCCTGAGTTCCACTGGCTTTGCTCATCTGTACAGGACACCCCTGTCAACCCTACATACACAGCATTCTGCATCTTCAACCAAAAACTACTGTTAGAATAGTCAATTACAGTACAGAACACTAGTTTACATGGTGTTCACAGGTGACTAGTTTACACAGTTCCCTTTGTAACTAATAGGTTTAGGTTGTTGGTAATTTCCTATTTGACTGTAAATCTCCCTTGATTCTGTACCTACCTCACTGTACCTACCTCAGAACCGTGTATGCATGTTGTAATAGTTATCGTTATTAGTTCTGGTCAGTGATATGGTATCATCACAATTAGCTAGTTAACATCAAACATATCAGTCATAGAAAGGGCAAGTTATGATAAACAAAAAGCCAGCAAGCTAGCTACCTTCTATAGTATTGCAGGGGTTCAAACTATAGAACCCAGTTCCTACATTTGAATATAAATATGGATTTTTATCAAAAAATATGCTACATTTTATATTTGGGACCCTCAGGATGACAAATCAGAGCAAGATTACTGAATGGAAGTATATCATTTACCTTCAGAGGTGAATGTTTCAACCCAGTTGCCGTGATAAATATTTTGTTGTTGTGCACTCTCCTCAAACAATAGCATGTTATTTTGTCACTGTAATAGCTACTGGGGGAGGGGGGGGGGTGGCGATCTCGTAGAGGTTGTATAAGGTGAATAGGACCTCGAAAAAATAATACATGAGACCAAAGACATCCAAAATCCATCAGATTAAGAGTTTTTAATAAAGTCAGCAACGCTGATATCAAGTTAAATGTTTTGAAGAAAAAAAGTTATCACAAGGAGGGACAAGTGTCTGCGGGATTTGCTCCTCCCTTGGACTTGAATGATCAATTAAGGTCACTGATTAGTAAGGAACTCTCCTCTGCTAGTTGTCTAGGTCATAATTGAAAGGAAAAAAACAAAAACCAGCAGACACTAGGCCTCCATTGAATGAGTTTGACAAAAGCCGGACACATGCTCTCCAAACAAAGACGAGGAAGAAATTAACAGTAAACTGGTTAAATGTAATTAAATAAAACAATTGTCCATTATCACAAGTGTGAGCGCAGTTTGGGGCGTGTATTCATGGATACCAAGGGAAGCCAGGCTTCCCCCCAAAAATTGAATAATATCTTTTTTAACATAAAATAATATATCTTTCATCTCTGTGTTTCATAGTTTTCCTTCAATTTGCAAGAAGCTGAATCTATCTCGCAGGAGAAAGCATCCAAGTGAGCGAAATAGCGCCACTCTGTCCCTCTACATGTAGGCCATCTATCTGATGCTGTCTGGTCCAAACGAGTATGACATTGCTGATGCCTGTACCAATGAACGCAAGAGAAGCCAGTGAGCATTTGGCCTCGATAAAAAAAAAGTATTAAAAAATGTGCCAATCAGTGTTGAGCTAAACTGAGCGAGCTCATCAGTGAATGGTCCTGGCGCACCAAAATAAAGTGTAAAGGGAAGCCAGCTTGGATTTTGGTGTCACTCCTAACAAATCGCATTGAGAGCATACAGTACGTCAGTGACAGAAACAACTTGAATTGTTGCATCTCATTGTGTTGTTGTCCTCAGGTCGCTAACTAGCTAAAATTGTCCCTTTCCTAAATTAGCCATGAATGGAGATAGGGATTTGGAATTGTAGTTTTACTTAATTCTCCGTACTGGCCAATGGCTATAACGGCGATTCTGATCCAACCATTCATTCATACATTGTTATGCCCCTGGCCTGAGAGGATGGAAGTTCAATATGTAGCTAGATGCAGAAGGCTAATCTTAACTAGCTAACGTTTATTCTGCCACCGTGTCTTCTTATTATCTCGGCCTTTAGGACTATATATCATGGTCACAAGACATATGAATCAACAGGTAATAGAGCAAACAATGTAATTATCACAACACATAGGCTTTAAAATGGCTTGGTGGTAGGTGGGGGCTTGGCTTCCTCAATGATTTTACCCATGCACCACTACTGGTGAGTTCTCCAAACAACATTTCCACTTGGAGTGAGAATGATATGAATGTATATTATATTTAATGAATTATAAACATTTTCATAACCAAACATTCTAAATTAATGGGGGAATATGATGGGATTAACAGTAACTTAATTCATGAATACAGTACCAGTAAAGGTTTGGACTTATTCAAGTGTTTTTCTTTATTTTTACTATTTTCTACAACATATAATAATAGTGAAGACATTAAAACTATGAAATAACACATATAGAACCATGCAGTAACCAAAAAGGTGTTAAACAAATCAAAATAAATGTTATATTTGAGATTCTTCAAAGTAGCCACCCTTTGCCTTGATGATAGCTTTGCACACTCTTGGCATTCTCTCAACCAGCTTCATGAGGTAGTAGGAATTAGGAATTTCTTTCCTTCTTAATGCATTTGAGCCAATCACTTGTGCTGTGACAAGGTAGGGGTGGTATACAGAAGATAGCCCAATTTGGTAAAATACCAAGTTCATATTATGGCAAGAACAGCTCAAATAAGCAAAGAGAAAGGACAGTTCATCATTACTTTAAAACCTCTTGGTGTTAGGGGGCAGCATTTTCATTTTTGGAAAAAAACGTTCCTGTTTTAAACGGGATATTTTGTCAGGACAAGATGCTGGAATATGCATATAATTGACAGCTTTGGATGGAAAACACTCTAACGTTTCCAAAACTGTAAAGATATTGTCTGTGAGTATAACAGAACTGATGTTGCAGGCGAAAGCCTGAGAAAAATCCAATCCGGAAGTGCCCCAGGTTTTGAAAGTGCTGCGTTCCAATGACTCCCTATTCAGCTGTGAATGTACCATCAACGAGCTTACGCTTTCTACGTATTCCCCAAGGTGTCTACAGCATTGTGACGTAGTTTTACGCATTTCTGTTGAAGAATAGGCTTAGGCGGCCACATTGCGTAAGTGGTCACATGGTGGGTCCGAGAGAGATTCTTGCGTAAATTTCTGAGGTAGCCATTACTCCAATCGGTCCTAGTGAAAAACGAATTGTCCCGACGGATATATTATCGAATAGATATTATAAAAAGATTCTAAACAACGTTTGCCATGTTTCTGTATATTACGGAGCTAATTTGGAATATTTTTCGGTGTTGTGGTGACCACAATTTCGCCTACAAAAATAATCTTTTGGGAAAAATTGAACTTTGGCTGTCTACCTGGGAGTCTCGTGAGTGAAAACAAGTTCATCAAAGGTAAACGATTGCTTTTCTGATTTCCATGACAAGGTTGCCTGCTGCTATCAAGGCATAATGCTATGCTAGGCTATGATAAACTTACAGAAATGCTTGTCTAGCGTTGGCTGTAAAGCTGAGATGACTGGGTGATTAACAAAAGGCTAAGCTGTGTTCCAATATATTTCACTTGTGATTTTCATGAATAGGAATATTTTCTATCTAGTTACTATCTTGTCTCATCTCTACAACTCTCGTACGAGAGAGACAATGGTCGAGAGCCATGCACCCTCCGAAACACAACCCAACCAAGCCGGACTGCTTCTTTGACACAGCGCGCATCCAACCCAGACGCCAACCAACGTGTCGGAGGAAACACTGTGCACCTAGCGACCCGGTCAGTGTGCACTGTGACCGGCCTGCCACAGGAGTCACTAGTGCACGATGAGACAAGGGTATCCCTACCGGCCAAACCCTCCCTACCCGGAGGACGCTAGGCCAATTGTGCATCACCCCATGGACCCCCCGGTCGCGGCCGGCTTCGACCGAGCCTGGGCTCGAATCCAGAGTCTCTGGTGTCACAGCGATGCAGTGCCTTAGACCACTGCGCCACCCGGAAGGCCACAATGTAAAATATATTTTGATTTGTTTCACTTTTTTTTTTAGTTACTACATAATTTCATATGTGTTATTTTATAGTTTTTATGTCGTCACTATTATTCTACAATTGTAGAAAATAGTAAAGAATTAAGAAAACCTTGAATGAGTAGTAGATTAGTAGATTGGCTTGATAGCGGCATTGACGTTGTTGGTTGGCTAGCAAGCAAAATTTGTCATTACACATTGTTCACTTTTGGGAAAACTGGTCCAGCCACTTGATAGCTAGCTATCGTTAGTTCAAATAAAGCAAAATGATGCACTAATATGAAGGTGCAATTGTAAGCTATATAAAGTATAAACCCACCATAGTGATGTCGGTAAAGAAGCTATGAATAAAGTCCTCATCTATGAATTCTGTCCCAGCCAGAGGGTTATTGGTTGAACGTGGACTTGCATTGGACAGTCCTTGCACTTTGAAGCCCACCGTGACTTATAGCTTCGCCCACCGGATGAAATGGGTGAAAAGAGTTTGCCCTGAAAGCAAAGTTGTCAGCTCGAGATGACGTGTCTACCTTGATGCTAATTAGCATTTTCTAATCAGAGTAAATAGAGCCAATATATTAATAGAAATCACCTTGGCAGGGAAAGCCTACATGAAAGACAGACCTTGTTTGAAGTGGTTCTAAAATCCCCCATGTAAAAAATGAATGGTGAAAAAAATGATTGGAGGTATTTGTGTGTTTGACTGCTAGATTTTATGGGTATTATGACATGTCCACTGTGGGGGTCTATTGAAGACTGAATGGGGTAGTGGGGCAAGCTTTTTAAATCCCCATCACCATCCCTCCTCTGTCCACACCGCTCTACTTGACTACTGAGTTGCCACTAGTTACCACTTCTACAAAAGGAAAATTGGTTATATTGTAAAAACTAGCGGAAATTGTAGGAGAAGGGTCAAGGCTTAAGCATAAGGTTAGCAGGGCGATTAAGGTAAGGTTTAAAATAAGATTTTAAGAATACATTTTTTAGAAATAAATGTAGGTGAAATTTAGCTATAATTCCGACTTTGTGGATGTGGTAACTAATGACGACCCGACTACTGGGACGTATTCATTAGGCAGACGACTTCTTTTTTTTTTGAAGGTTTATTTGCAGACTACAACGCATAAGGTGTATTGCTGCAGTCTTCTCTATGGGGTAGTAAAATGTATACTACCTTATACTACACTACTTGTTTTAAAATCACAAGTTAAATCTGATCCCTACACAGGTTCAGGAGGATGGTGGCACTTCTTCCATCTCCATGAATTCTTTCAGACCCAGACTTTTCTGCAGCAGCTTAGCAGTACAATTAATAACAGCGCCACAATAAATGCCACAAAATCCATCTTTTCCCACACTAAGCGTGTCCAGACCTCTTGCCTGACAAACATTCACTAATGGCTGGGGTGTTGCCACTACCATAACATCAACACTAGCGTCACTTGCATTTATAATTATTTTGATTGCCTCCACGTAGGAGCTTATGAACCGCCCTTACTTTTGCAACCTTGACCTCCTTCACCCTTACAGGGCACTGCAAGAACTCTGGATCATGATCCCCACCACAGTTGCAACCTTGACCTCCTTCACCCTTACAGGGCACTGCAAGAACTCTGGACCATGATCCCCACCAGAGTTGCAACCTTGACCTCCTTCACCCTTACAGGGCACTGCAAGAACTCTGGACCATGATCCCCACCACAGTTGCAACCTTGACCTCCTTCACCCTTACAGGGCACTGCAAGAACTCTGGACCATGATCCCCACCAGAGTTGCAACCTTGACCTCCTTCACCCTTACAGGGCACTGCAAGAACTCTGGACCATGATCCCCACCAGAGTTGCAACCTTGACCTCCTTCACCCTTACAGGGCACTGCAAGAACTCTGGATCATGATCCCCACCACAGTTGCAACCTTGACCTCCTTCACCCTTACAGGGCACTCCAAGAACTCTGGATCATGATCCCCACCACAGTTGCAACTGACCTTCTTCATGCCGATCTTCAATGTACTCCAATCTTCTGTAAACATTTGCAATATGGTCACATCCTTTACAGTTATTTCTTTGTAGTGGTTTGTGGACAAATGCTCTTACTGCTAACTTTACATAACCTAACATAACATGCATTGGGATGTGCTCTTTATCAAAAAACAATAGAACCAACAGACTCTCTTCCTTTTCTCCATTCACCATGCGGTTTAGGCAACGGGCACCAACCACATCTTGGATTCTCTTGAAGTATTCAATCTCCATCGACACCCTGGCTAAGATTTTCTTTAACATTTGCAACAAGGCCAACTCCTTCACAGTTTCTGCATTGTAGTGGTTTGTGGACAAATGCTCTTACTGCACACTTTTCCTGCTTTATTTTGTGCCCTCTGCTTCTGGAGCGTATTCTTCTCTGTCTCAATTGTCTCAACGAAGTGAAATGACTGACAACGCTGTAAGCCAATCCTATGTCCAGCCAGTCTCAGCTAGCCAGGCGCAACTAGCGAAAATCCACTAAAAGCCACCAATGGGAATGCGAGACAGTCTCAACTAATTGTATCCAACCACCATCGCCAGTTTGACGTGTGGTCCAATCATATTCACCCTTTGACTTAAGCCCCGGCCCCTACTCGAATAAAATTAAAATAAAAACAGCGACCAAGACACTTTCCCCACATCGGATCATTGTTTACGTCACACGGAGAGCAAGTTACAGAGTAAGTATTATAAGCTTGCATGTAATCGATTGTAATGTTATTGCTACATATGTGAAGTTGTGTCACGACTTCTGCCGAAGTCGTTGCCTCTCTCCTTGTTCGGGCGGTGCTCGGCGTTCGACGTCACCGGTCTTCTAGCCATCATTGATCCTTTTTTGATTTTCCATTGGTTATGTCTTGTCTTCCCACACACCTGTTTTCAATCCCATTCATTACCTGTTGTGTATTTAACCCTCTGTTTCCCCTCATGTCTTTGTCAGAGATTGTTTTATTGTCAGTATAGTGTGATTGTTGTATAGGTGCGCGTCGGGTCCTCGTACCCATGTTTGGTTTGTTTGTACATTTATTGTTATGGAGCATACTCTTGGAACTTTATTAAAAGACTCCATTTTACACTCAGTTTGACTCTCCTGCACCTGACTTCCCTGCCACCTATTACACCTATGCATGACAGAATCTCTGACCAATATATATGAAGTCATGCGGTTTCGGCACGCTGAGGAAACCTGGGAGGCAGCCCACGTCCACCTTCAGCGTGCCATAAGGCGCCAGAAAATTGGCGCAGACCGTCGCCGCAGTGAGGCCCCAGTGTTCGCACCAGGGGACAGGGTCTGGCTCTCGACCCGAAACCTGCCCCTTCGCCTGCTCTGCCGGAAGCTGGGTCCGCGGTTTGTGGGGCCGTTTAAAGTCCTGAGGAGAGTGAACGAGGTATGTTATAGGTTACAACTACCCACTCGTTACCGTATTAACCCCTCGTTCCATGTGTCTCTCCTCAGGCCGATGGTGGCTGGCCTGCTCCAGGAGGCTGAAGTGCATGATGTTCCTCCGCCTCCTCTAGACATCGAGGGGGTTCCGGCGTACTCTGTTCGATCCATTTTGGATTCGAGACGTTAGGCGAGGGGCCTTCAGTACCTCGTGGACTGGGAGGGGTACGGGCCGGAGGAGAGATGCTGGGTTCCGGTGGAGGACGTGTTAGATCCTTCCATGTTATCAGAATTCCACCGTCTCCATCCGGATCGCCCTGCACCTCGCCCTCCGGGTCGTCCCCTCGCCCTCATGTCTTTGTCAGAGATTGTTTTATTGTCAGTATAGTGTGATTGTTGTATAGGTGCGCGTCGGGTCCTCGTACCCATGTTTGGTTTGTTTGTACATTTATTGTTATGGAGCATACTCTTGGAACTTTATTAAAAGACTCCATTTTACACTCAGTTTGACTCTCCTGCGCCTGACTTCCCTGCCACCTATTACACCTATGCATGACAAGTTGTTAGAATGGAAAATTGAATTGTAAACTTTATTATACTGTGCGACCCCTGGTGTCACTACCTATGATCATAGGACAGAACAGATCAGATCAGTTAGCACTGAGGTGTGAAGTGAGAGGTGTCAAAGCCTTTGAGCCCAACAATGGCAGGAGAGTTTCACAGCATCCTCCACCCTAATGCAGAGGCCTTTGAAGCCCCCTCCATTGGTGCAGAGGTCATTAAAATACAGTACCCCTGGATTCATCTCTATTTTTAACTGATAGGACTCTTTAATTGTAAATTACCCCAATAAGAAACAATATTGTTGCTTTGATCACATCAGAAGATATCCTCCTCGCAGTCTCCAAAATACAACAGCCACAGGCAACTTTTTTTGGACATCGTAAAGGACCATTCGCAAAAACTGAAGAGATATAGCTAGATAACACCTCCTTTTCCATGTGGAAAAAAACAGTGGACAGAGACTTGCTAGCTACGTTAGCTAGCTAGCTGAGATTTTCTACAAGAAATCTGCCTCCCGAAAAACAAAGCTTCTCTCAAGTGGGTGTGACACCTACTCCCGTTGCCTGTTGCACTGCTGCTTGGATTCTACCTAGTGATCTGTTCACCGTCTGCCCTGGCCTATCTCCTCTGTCTAGCACAGGTACCCCCGCCACACTCCCCCCTCTCTCCCGAGCTTTCACTCGCCTCCAGCACAAACGCACTGTTGGGGCGAGAGACTCTGAACTTACAATGGCTAGCCCCAAGTCAATTGATCAATTGAAAGTGTGGGTTCACATTTCAAATCCAAATGTGTTACATCACTGAGTCGTGGTTAAGACAGAGTGTTTTGAACACTGATGTTAACCTTTCTGGTTATAGCATTTTTCAGCAAGACAGATCTTCTAAAGGTGGTGGAGTGGCAATCTTTACCAAAGAACACCTTCAGTGCTCGGTTGTCTCCACCAAGTCTCTCCCCAAACAATTACATTTTCTGGTTTTAAGCATTACACTTTCAAATAACTCTTTGTTGACTGTTACTGGGGGTTATCGTCCATCATCAGCACCAGCTTGTATCCTAAATACCCTAATCCCTCTCCTGGGCCCTTACACTAAGCCTGAATATGTCCTGCTAGGTGACCTAAACTGGGACATGCTTAAACTACCAGACCAAGTCCTAAAGCAATGGGACTCCCTAAATCTTTCTCAGATTATTACCAATCCCACAAGGTATGACTCCAAACACCCAGAAAAGGCTACTCTCCTTGACGTTAATTCTCACAAATAATTCTGAGTGGTATCAGTGTGGTGTTTTCTGTAATGACCTTAGTGACGACTGTTTTACAGTCTGTGTTCGTAATGGCTGCTCAGTGAAATGACCCGTCCTGATTGTCATAGATGCTTGCTAAAAAAACTTGAATGAGCAAGCTTTCCTTCATGACCTGGCCTCTGTAAATTGGTCTAGAATCAGCTTGATCCCCTCTGTCGGAACTTCTTTTTATATTTTCAGTGGTATTGTTAACAAACACGCCCCCATAAAGAAATGATAATTAAAGACAGGTTCAGCCCCTGGTTCAACCGTTGATCTGCTAGAGTTACTCCACCTCAAGAATTCCATTTGGTGAAAGGCTCGGCACATGTATACTCAGGCTGACTGCTCTCGTTTATGTAAATGAGAAATAAGTTCACTCAGGCTATCCGGAAGGCCAAAGTTAGTTACTTTAAGGAGCAGTTCTCTCTCTGTGGGTCCAATCCCAAGAAGTTCTGGAAAACAGATAAAGACCTGGAGAATAAACCCTCCTCCTCACAGCTGCTCATGTCCCTTAATGTTGATGATGTGGTAGTTACTGACAAGGAGCACATGACTGAGCTCTTTAATCACCACTTCATTAAGTCAGGATTCCTCCTTTCTTCTTTAAGGTTGCTGTCTCTATCACCGCCAAGCTTATCTCTGACCTTTTTAACCTGTCTCTCCTCTCTGGGGAGCTTCCCATTGCTTGGAAGGCAGGCCACGGTGCGTCCTTTATTTTTTATTTTATTTAACCTTTATTTAACTAGGCAAGTCAGTAAAGAACAAATTCTTATTTACAATGACGACCTACCAGGGAACAGTGGGTTAACTGCCTTGTTCAGGGGCAGAACAAACAGATCTTTACCTTATTAGCTCGGGGATTCAATCCAGCAACCTTTCAGTTACTGGCCCAACCTTACAGTTACTGGCCTCTAACCACTAGTCCACCTGCCGCCCCAAATTCAAAGGGGGAGATCAAGCTGATCCCAACTGTTATGGGCCAATTCCTATTTTTGTCACGTTCAGACCTTAGTTCCTTTGTTTTGTCTTTTGTTTTAGTATGGTTTTCTATGATTTTCTATTTCTGTGTTTGGCCTGGTATGGTTCTCAATCAGAGGCAGCTGTCAATCGTTGTCCCTAATTGAGAACCATATTTAGGTAGCCTGTTTTCGATTGTGTTTTGTGGGTGGTTGTTTTCAGTCTTTGTGTGTCGACACCAGACAGAACTGTTCCGGTTGTTTCTTTGTTATTCAGTGTTCAGTTTACTTTATTAAAAAGATGAACACGTACCATACTGCACATTGGTCCTCACCTTATTCTCCTTCATCCAACAGCCGTTACAATTTTGTCCTGTTTATAAACTGTCTATAGTATTCTCTCTGGTATGCAATCTGGTTTCCGCTCAAGTTACGGATGTGTCACTGCAACCTTAAGCGTCCTAAATGATGTACCATTGCCCTTGATTCTAAGCAATGTTGTGCTGCTATTTTTATTGACTTGGCCAAAGCTTTTGATACGGTAGACCATACCATTCTTATGGGTCGGCAAAGGAGTATTGGTGTCTCTGAGGGGTCTTTGGACTTGTTTGCTAACAACTTCTCTCAAAGACTGCATGGTATAAAGTCAGAACATCTGCTGTCTCAGCCACTGGCTGTCACCAAGGGAGTACCCCAAGGCTCGATCCTAGGCCCCACGCTCTTCTCAATTTACATCAACAACATTGCTCAGGCAGTAGGAAAGCTCTCTCATCCATTTATACGCAGATGATACAGTCTTATACTCAACTGGCCCCTCCCTGGATTTTGTGTTAAACGCTCTACAACAAAGCTTTCTTAGTGTCCAACAAGCTTTCTTTGCCCTTAAACCTTGTTCTGAACACCTCCAAAACAAATGTCATGTGGTTTGGTAAGAAGAATGCCCCTCCGATGTGATTACTACCTCTGAGGGTTTAGAGCTTGAGGTAGTCACCTCATACAAGTACTTGGGAGTATGGCTAGACAGTACACTGTCCTTCTCTCAACACATATCAAACCTGCAGGCTAAGGTTAAATATAGAGTTGGTTTCCTCTATTGTCATCGCTCCTCTTTCACCCCAGATGCCAAATTAACCGTGATTCAGATGACCCTCCTAACCATGCTAGATTACAGACACGTAATTTATAGATCGACAGATAAGGTTGCTCTCGAGTGGCTAGATGTTCCTCTACCATTCAGCCATCAGATTTGCCACCAATGCTCCTTATAGGACACATCGCTGCCCTCTATACTCCTCTGTAATCTGGTCATCTCTATATACCCGTCGCATGACCCACTGGTTGATGCTTATTTATAAAAACCCTCTTAAGCCCCCCCTATCTGGGATACCTACTGTAGCCCTCATCCTCCACATACAACACCCGTTCTGCCAGTCACAATATGTTAAAGGTCCCCAAAGCACACACATCCCTGGGTCGCTCCTCTTTTCAGTTCGATACAGCTAGCGACTGGAATGAGCTGCAAAAAACACTCAAACTGGACAGTTTTATCTCCATCTCTTCGTTCAAAGGCTCAATCATGGCTGCTTCGCTTGATGTATTGTTGTCTCTACATTCTTGCCCTTTGTGCTGTTGTCTGTGCACAATAATGTTTGTACCATGTTTTGTGCCACTACCATGTTGTTGTCATGTTGTGTTGCTACCATGCTGTGTTGTCATGTTGTGCTGCTGCCATGCTATGTTGTTGTCTTAGGTCTCTCTTTATGTAGTGTTGTGGTGTCTCTCTTGTCGTGATGTGTGTTTTGTCCTATATTTATATTTTTAATCCCAGGCCCCTGTCCCCGCAGGAGGGCTTTTGGTAGGCCGTCATTGTAAATAATAATGTGTTCTTAAGTTTTTTAAATGTATTCTATTTCACCTTTATTTAACCAGGTAGGCTAGTTGAGAACAAGTTCTCATTTGCAACTGCGACCTGGCCAAGATAAAGCAAAGCAGTTCGACACAAACAACAACACAGAGTTACACATGGAATAAACAAACATCAATCAATAATACAGTAGAAAAGTCTATATACAGCATGTGCAAATGAGGTAGGATAAGGGAGGTAAGAGAATAAATAGGCCATGGTGGCGAAGTATTTACAATATAGCAATTAAACACTGGAATGGTAGATGTGCAGAAGATGAATGTGCAGGTAGAGATACTGGGGTGCAAAGGAGCTAAATAAATAAATAAATACCAGTATGGGGTTTAGGTAGGTAGATAGCCCATCTATGTACAGGTGCAGTGATCTGTAAGCTGCTCTGACAGCTGGTGCTTAAAGCTAGTGAGGGAGGTAAGAGTCTCCAGCTTTAGTGATTTTTGCAGTTCGTTCCAGTCATTGGTAGCAGAGAACTGGAAGGAGAGGTGGCCAAAGGAAGATTTGGCTTTGGGGGTGACCAGTGAGATATACCTGCTGGAGCACATGCTACGGGTGGGTGCTGCTATGGTGACCAGTGAGCTGAGATAAGGCAGGGCTTTACCTAGTAGAGACTTGTCGATGACCTGGAGCCAGTGGGTTTGGAGACAAGTATGAAGCGAGGGCCAGCCAATGAAAGCGTACAGGTCGCAGTGGTGGGTAATATATGGGGCTTTGGTGACAAAACGGATGACACTGTGATAGACTGCATCCAATTTGTTGAGTTGAGTGTTGTGTGTTAAGTGGCTTGCCTAATTAAAAAAAGGTTAAATTAAATCAAAAGACACCAGAGATCATACAGTATAATAATGTTTACAATTGATGCACATACTAGCATTGGTTTTGGAATTGTTAGCTACCGGTAGAATCACCCACCATGTGTCTGTATTTTCAATAATATTTGTACAATCGTAGCTATTTTAGTGAATACTACCACTTAAATATGTGCTTTGTTGTATGGTATAACACATCTGTATAGTTGTAAAATCGTGTGCATGTGATGCAGGCTACAGTAGTACAGTATAGTAACGTTAGCATGCTACTGGACAGTAGTTTATTTTTGGTTCCAGTCTATAGCTTTATTCAACATGTATGTAGCAGTATCAGTCATATATTAACTCATACATGTATTATGTGAAAATGTGCCTTGCATTTCAATCTACACATGCATATTGGTGTGCAATGTATTGCAATGTTTGGGAGGCTATTCAATTCCCTTGACATTCTGCAAGCATGAATACTTTACAATAATTGAAGATATGCATTGTGTTAATCTTACTATTTCCCATGTAGATCTGACTTGTATTGAATGTTACACAACTTTACATGCATGCTTTCCATAAATGCAGTGTGTACTTTGCACAGATGAAAACCGTTCCATGAAGACATTCCCTTCCTGTATCTATCATGTAGGCATCTAAGCATTTTCAGATTGGGAAGTTAACATTTCACACTTTCTGGCCCAAAATCAAATCAAAATACAATTTCCAAGCCTGGAGTCACATATGGGCAAAATAGACAGAAGACTATGTAGCCATGAATGAGATTGTTCTAGTGCAGACAACTGCCTATGACTATGCTCTGCAACAGTGTCAAATCTATTGTAACAACAATGGTTTCAGTTTTACATTTGAGGCTTTCATATCCTTCCACGGACACCTTCACATCATTGTTCTACTTCCTGTTTACTGAGAAATTGTAATGTATGCATGGGTGCTTCAAAAATGGGAAATAATTAATGAAATTACATTCGCCCAATGATTGGGCAATATATTGACAGTGTAGAAGATAAGCTGTAAATGTAATATTACTTGACATACTTAATGGAGTCAGTGACCTTGAAGTTGATGGTCAAGTGATTTTAGGTTGACTAAAATCACTTAACATGTAGATACGAGTAATATGTGGATATGAGACATTTTCAAAACAACCTTTTGCTGCACTGCTCACCAAGCCTAACAATAGTAGGAAACCCAACATCCTCAGTGAAATCATGCAGAGGAGCCTACCACTAGAGGGCATTGAAATATCATTCTGTACATACAGTAGGAGTGCTGTAGCCCAGTGGTTCCCAGCAAGAGGTACTAGGACTCATGGGAGTATTTGGCCTATCCACAGTGTGTCCTTGAGAAGACTCATGAGACCATAGGTCTACTGGTGAGAACATCACGGCTCTCTCCGGATATACTTTCCCCATCCATACATGCAGCTGGGTTCTCAGTACATCATACAGACAAGAAGAAAGAACTCTCCGGGAAGTAGAAAGACGGTGGTGTATGTTTCATGATTAACTACTCATGGTGTGATTGTAATAACATACAGAAACTCCTACAGAAAGTCCTTTCATTCTCCCCACCTAGAATACCTCACAATCAAATGCCGAACGTATTATCTCCAAAGAGAATTCTCTTCGGTTATGGTCACAGGTGTGAATATTCCCCCTCAAGCCGATACCACGACGGCCCTCAAGGAACGACACTGGACTTTGTGCAGACTGGAAACCACATATCCCGAGGCCGCATTTATTGTAGTTGGGGATTATAGCAAAGCAAGTTTGAGGAAAAGGCTAGCGAAGTTCTATCAGCACACTGACTGTACTCGTGCTGGAAATCGCTCAACCACTGCTACACTCCCCCTTCCAGGATGCCTACAAGGCCCTCCGCCCTCCCTTCGGCAAATCAGATCACAACTCCTTTTTGCTCCTCCCTTAATATAGGCAGAAACTCAAACAGGAAGTACCCGTGCTAAGGTCTACCTTCTTGCCCTTTGTACTGTTATCTGTACCCAATAATGTTTGTACCATGTTGTGTGCTGCTACCATGTTGTGTTGCTACCATGCTGTGTTGTCATGTGTTGCTGCCTTGCTATGTTGTTGTCTTAGGTCTTTCTTTATGTAGTGTTGTCTCTCGTCGTGATGAGTGTTTTGTCTTATATTTCTATCTTATTTAATTATAATTTTTTAAATCCCAGCCCCCGTTCCCGCAGAAGTTTTGAGAGGCATGTTAAAACCTCTTGGAACTCCCCATCCCGGATCCGGGATCGTGACTAAAGCCTCCGGCTCATTAGCATAACGCAACGTTAACGATTTCTGAAAATCGCAAATAAAATGAAAATAATGCGTCTGCTCTCAAGCTTAGCCTTTTCTTAACAACACTGTCATCTCAGATTTTCAAAATATGCTTTTGAACCATAGAAATTGACTAATTTGTGTAAGAGTATGCAAAGCTAGCATAGCATTTTGAGTAGCATTTAGCACGCAACATTTTCACAAAAACCAGATAACCAAATAAATAAAATCATTTACCTTTGAAGAGCTTCTGATGTTTTCAATGAGGAGACTCTCAGTTACATACCAAATGCGCAGTTTTTCCTGAAAGCGTCTGTGTGTAGGAGAAATCGTTCCGTTTTCTACATTGCATCTGGCTACCGAAACGAACCGAAAATTCAGTCACCTACAACGTCAAACTTTTTCCGAATTAACTACATAATATCGACCGAAACATGGCAAACGTTGTTTGGAATCAATCCTCAAGGTGTTTTTTCACATATCTCTTCATTGATATATCGTTCGTGGAAGCTTGCTTTCCTCTCTGAATCCCATGGAAAAATACTGGCAGCTGACTTTTGCGCACCAATTTCGGCGCAGGACACCGGGCGGACACCTGGTAAATGTGGTCTCTTATGGTCAATCTTCCAATGATCTGCCTACAAATACGTCACAATGCTGCAGACACCTTGGGGAAACGACAGAAAGGGTTGACTCACTCCTCTCGCATTCACAGCCATATAAGGAGACAATGGAAAACAGAGCCTCAAAAATCCTGCTCATTTCCTGGATGCCGTCTCATCTTGGTTTTGCCTGAAGCTCACGTTCTAGGGCACGCACAGAAAATATCTTGGTAGTTCTGGACACGTCAGAGTGTTTTCTTTCGAAAGCTATCAATTATATGCATAGTCGAGCATCTTTTTGTGACAAAATATTGCGCTTAAAACGGGCACGTTTTTTTATCCAATAATGAAATAGCGCCCCCATAGATGTAAGAGGTTAAGGATCATATCACCTCTAACTTACCTGACACCCTAGACCCACTTCAGTTTGCATACCGCCCCAATAGATCCACAGACGATGCAATCACCATCACACTGCACACGGTTCTATCCCACCTGGAATACCTACAGTTGAAGTCGGAAGTTTACATACACTTAGGTTGGAGTCATTAAAACTCGTTTTTCAACCACTCCACAAATTCCTTGCTAAACTTCTTAAGGCTAGGGGCAGTATCCTGAATTTCCGGATGACTGACATACCAAAGTAAACTGCCTGTTACTCAGGCCCAAAAGCTATGATATGCATATAATTGGTAGAATTGGATATTTCCAAAACTGTTAAAATAATGTCTGTGAGTATAATACGGCAGGCAAAAAGCAGAGGTAAATCCATCCACAGGCATTTTCAATGCTAGTTTATGGGATATACAAAAACATTGCTTCCAGATTGCAGTTCCTATGGTTTACACTAGATGTCAACATCTTTAGACAGGGTTTCAGGCTTGTTTCTTGAAAACGAACAAGTAGTAGTTTATCCAAGGTGTTCTCATCAGGAAAGGTAGACTTTTGGCACGCATGAACGAGGACGCGCTCTTCGTTATTTTCCTTTTCTATTGAACACTGTTCTTTCCATCTGAAATATTATTGTTTATTTACATATTAGAGTACCCGAGGATTGATTAGAAACATTGTTTGACTTGTTTGGACGAAGTTTACCGGTAGCTTTTTGGATTCCTTTGTATGCATGTTGAAGGAGTGGATTACTGAAATCAATGGCACCAACTAAACAGATTTTTGGATATAAAGAAGGACTTTATCGAACTTTAATTGTGTAGCTGGGACCCTTGGGATTGCAAACATAGGAAGATCTTCAAATGTAAGTGATTTATTTTATCGCTATTTGTGAGTTTTGTGTTGCCGGTGCTGGTTGAAAAAGTATTTTGATGTGGGGCAATGTCCTCAAGCTTAAGGTCAACAAAGTCAGATTAACAAGACGTTAAGCTTTTAAATGATGTAAGACACTTGTATGTTCATGAATGTTCAATATTACAATTTTATCATTTGAATTTGGCGCGCCCAACTTCCCGGAAGCTCTCAATTTTGATCCCGCTAGCGGGATCCGATCCCTAAGAGGTTTTAACATACTATAGTTTTGGCAAGTCGGTTAGGACAACAATTGTTTACAGACAGATTATTTCATTTATAATTCACTATCACCAATGGGTCAGAAGTTTACATACACTAAATTGACTGTGCCTTTAAACAGCTTGGAAAATTCCAGAAAATTAAGTAATGGCTATAATGGCTTCTGATAGGCTACTTGACATCATTTGAGTCAATTGGAGGTGTACCTGTGGATGTATTTCAAGGCCTACCTTCAAACCCAGTGCCTCTTTGCTTGACATCATGGGAGAATCATAAGAAATCAGCCAAGACCGAAAAAAAATTGTAGACCTCCACAAGTCTGGTTCATCCTTGGGAGCAATGTCCAAACCCTGAAGGTACCACGTTCATCTGTACAAAAATAGTATGCAAGTATAAACACCATGGGACCATGCAGACGTCATACTGCTCAGGAAAGAGACGCGATCTGTCTCCAAGAGATGAACGTATTTTTGCGAAAATCAATCCCAGAACAACAGCAAAGGACCTTCTGAAGATGCTGGAGGAACCTGGTACAAAAGTATCTATATCCACAGTAAAACGAGTCCTATATCGACATAACCTGAAAGGCCGCTCAGCAAGGAAGAAGCCACTGCTCCAAAACCACCATGAAAAAGCCAGACTATGGTTTGCAACTGTACATGGGGACAATGATCATACTTTTGGAGAAATGTCCTCTGGTCTGATGAAAGAAAAATAGAATTGTTTGGCCATAATGACCATCGTTATGCTTTGAGGAAAAGGGGAGGCTTGCAACACCATCCCAACCATAAAGCACGGGGGTGTCAGCATCATGTTGTGGGGGTGCTTTGCTACAGGGGGACTGGTGAACTTCACAAAATAGATGGCATCATCAGGAATTAAAATTATGTGGATATATTGACGCAACATCTCAAGACATCAGTCAGGATGTTAAAGCTTGGTCGCAAATGGGTCTTCCAAATGGACAATGACCCCAAGAATACTTCCAAAGTTGTGTCAAAATGGCTTAAGGACAACAAAGTCAAGGTATTGGAGTGGCCATAACAAAGCCACAAACTCAATCCTATAGAAAATTTGTGGGCAGAACTGAAAAAAGTGTGTGTGAGCAAGGAGGCCTTAAAAAACTGACTCAGTTACACCAGCTCTGTCAGGAGGAATGGGACAAAATTACCCCAGCCTATTGTGGGAAGCTTATGGAAGGTTACCCAAAACGTTTGATCCAAGTTAAACAATTGAAAGGCAATGCTACCAAATACTAATTGAGTATATGTAAACTTCTGACCCACTGGGAAATAACTAATTCGCTCTACTATTATTCTGACATTTCACATTCTTAAAATAAAGTGGTGATCCTACCTGCCCTAAAACAGGGAATTTTTACTCAGATTAAATGTCAGGAATTGTGAAGAACTGAGTTTAAATGTATTTGGCTAAGGTGTATTTAAACTTCCGACTTCAACTGTATATTTAAAAATTGTAATCAAATTCGCTAGTGTCACGCCTTGGTCTTAGTATTTTGTGTTTTCGTTAATTAGTTGGTCAGGCCAGGGTGTGACATGGGTTTATGTTGTTGTATTTCATAGTGGGTTTTTTGTAGTATTTGGGATTGCGGCTGAGTAGGGGTGTTGTATAGGCTTGGCTGCCTGAGGCAGTTCTCAATCAGAGTCAGGTGATTCTCGTTGTCTCTGATTGGGAACCATATTTAGGTAGCCAGTGTTTCACTTTGTATTTCGTGGGTGATTGTTCCTGTCTCTGTGTTAGTGTTCACCAGACAGGCTGTATAGGTTTTTCACGTTCCGTTTTTTTTTTTTTTGTATTCATAAGTTATTTCGTGTATCGTCATTTATTCCATTAAAAACACGAGTAACCAACACGCTGCATTTCGGTCCGACTCTCTTTCGACAAACGAAGAACGCCGTTACAGAATCACCCACCACACACGGACCGAACAGCGTGTTAACAGGCAGCTGGAGCAGCGAAGGGAGGACGTTATGGACAGCAGAGGATTGGAGTATACGACGTGGGAAGAAATAGACAGGTGGGCGGCCGACCCAGAGAGAGTGCCAGAGTCCGCCTGGGATTCGCTGGAGCAGTGCGAAGAGGGCTATGGGATAATGGAGTCGAAAAGAGTGACACGGCGGCGCAGAGCGAAACCAGAAAATCAGCCCCAAAAATTTCTTGGGGGGGGCTCAGAGGGAGAGTGGCTGAGTCAGGAGACAGACCTGAGCCAACTCTCCCTGTTTATCGTGAGGAGCCAAGGAGGAGACCAGAACCGGTGTTGGAGGTGAGCGAAGCAGAGACTGTGAAGGAGTTAATGGGGAAATTGGAGGAGAGAGTAATGAGGGAGTTGCTAGTTTGGTGCTTTAGGTATAAGATTCGTCTGACGGAGCGTTTCGGGGATTTAATGGCACCTGGGTCAGCACTCCATACTAGTCCTGAGGTGCGTGTTAGTCGGCTGGTGAAAAATGTGCCAGCCTCACAGACTAGGCCTTCTGTGTACCTACCTAGCCTTGCACGTCCTGTGCCAGTCCTGCTCTCAGGCTCTCCAGTACACCTTCAAGGTCCAGTCCATCCTGTGCCACCTTCACACACCAGTCCTCCGATGGTAGCTCCCCGCACCAGGCTTCCTGTGCGTGTCCTCGATCCAGTACCACCAGTTCCAGTACCACGCACCAGGCCTTCAGTGCGCCTCGCCTGTTCAGCGCAGCCAGCGCTTTCTCCCTCTCCTGCGCTGTCGGAGTCTCCCGCCTGTTCAGCGTTTCTAGAGCCTTCCTCCTCTACAGCGCTGCCGGAGCCTCCTGCCTGTTCGGAGCAGCCTGAGCTGCCAGTCTGCATGGAGCTGCCAGTCTGCATGGAGCAGCAGCTAGAGCTGCCAGTCTGCATGGAGCAGCCAGAGCTGCCAGTCTGCATGGAGCAGCTAGAGCTGCCAGTCTGCATGGAGCAGCTAGAGTTGCCAGTCTGCATGGAGCAGCCAGAGTTGCCAGTCTGCATGGAGCAGCTAGAGCTGCCAGTCTGCATGGGGCAGCCAGAGCTGTCAGTCTGCTTGGAGCAGCCAGAGTTGCCAGTCTGCATGGAGTTGCCAGTCTGCATGGAGTTGCCAGTCTGCATGGAGCTGCCAGTCTGCATGGAGCTGCCAGTCTGCAAGGAGCTGCCAGTCTGCAAGGAGCTGCCAGTCGGCAAGGAGCTGCCAAAGCTGTTAGTCTGCATGGAACAGTCAGAGCTGTCAGTCTGCAAGAAGCAGCCAGAGCCGCCAGTCAGCATGGAGCAGCCAGAGCCGTCAGTCAGCATGAAGCAGCCAGAGCCGTCAGTCTGCCAGACTCTTCCAGATCTGCCAGTCAGCCAGACTCTTCCAGATCTGCCAGTCAGCCAGACTCTTCCAGATCTGCAAGTCAGCCAGACTCTTCCAGATCTGCAAGTCAGCCAGACTCTTCCAGATCTGCCAGTCAGCCAGACTCTTCCAGATCTGCCAGACAGCCAGACTCTTCCAGATCTGCCAGTCAGCCAGACCCTTCCAGATCTGCCAGTCAGCCAGACCCTTCCAGATCTGCCAGTCAGCCAGACCCTTCCAGATCTGCCAGTCAGCCAGACTCTTCCAGATCTGCCAGACAGCCAGACTCTTCCAGATCTGCCAGACAGCCAGACTCTTCCAGATCTGCCAGTCAGCCAGACTCTTCCAGATCTGCCAGTCAGCCAGACTCTTCCAGATCTGCCAGTCAGCCAGACTCTTCCAGATCTGCCAGTCAGCCAGACTCTTCCAGATATGCCAGTCAGCCAGACTCTTCCAGATCTGCCAGTCAGCCAGATCTGCCAGTCAGCCAGACTTTTCCAGATCTGCCAGTCAGCCAGACTCTTCCAGATCTGCCAGTCAGCCAGATTCTTCCAGATCTGCCAGTCAGCCAGACTCTTCCAGATCTGCCAGTCAGCCAGACTCTTCCAGATCTGCCAGTCAGCCAGACGCTTCCAGATCTGCTAGTCAACCAGACTCTTCCAGATCCGCCAGTCAGCCAGGATCTGCCGGATTCAACTGTCTGGCTGGGCTTCATCTCAGTACTGGGCTTTCTGTCAGTACTGGGCTTCCTCTCAGTACTGGGCTGCCCTCAGTCCCGAGCTGCCCCTCAGTCCCGAGCTTCCCTCAGTCCCGAGCTGCCTCAGTCCCGAGCTGCCCTCAGTCATGAGCTGCTCCTCAGTTCAGTGGGGTTCTGGGTGAGGACTATTAGGCCATGGTTGGCGGCGAGGGTGGATCATCCCAGGACGCGAAGGGGAGGAACTATGACATTTATGGAGTGGGGTCCACGTCCCGAGCCGGAACCGCCACCATGGACAGACGCCCACCCGGACCCTCCCTATGGTTTTGAGGTGCGTCCGGGAGTCCGCACCTTAGGGGGGGGTTCTGTCACGCCTTGGTCTTAGTATTTTGTGTTTTCGTTAATTAGTTGGTCAGGCCAGGGTGTGACATGGGTTTATGTTGTTGTATTTCATAGTGGGTTTTTTGTAGTATTTGGGATTGCGGCTGAGTAGGGGTGTTGTATAGGCTTGGCTGCCTGAGGCGGTTCTCAATCAGAGTCAGGTGATTCTCGTTGTCTCTGATTGGGAACCATATTTAGGTAGCCAGGGTTTCACTTTGTATTTCGTGGGTGATTGTTCCTGTCTCTGTGTTAGTGTTCACCAGACAGGCTGTATAGGTTTTTCACGTTCCGTTTGTTGTTGTTTTTTGTATTTATAAGTTATTTCGTGTATCGTCATTTGTTCCATTAAAAACATGAGTAACCAACACTCTGCATTTCGGTCCGACTGTCTTTCGACAAACGAAGAACGCCATTACAGCTAGCCTATACTTGTAACTTTAGCCTATACTTGTAACTTTAGCCTATACTTGTAACTTTGTCGGCCGCATGTGCTGCACCAGAATCACATGCTATCTTCTGCTTTATCATGGTTTGAAGATGTGTCTAATTCCAGTCACTATAATACAGTATAATACTCTGCAGTACACTAATACAGTTCACACCCAAAACGGTTAGCCTACTAGAGCAGTTTCATTTATTTACCCAAGAGAGCATATAACTAGCTACATCTATGGGCTTTTATGTTTTTCCATTGTGCATAATGTGCCTATATAGGCCTATGTATTGGATAATGGCAAAATAATTTTGGCTTTTTTGGGGTTGGGCTCATTAAATGTTGCTTATGTAGGGATTATAAAATTTATGTAATATATGGCTCATCAGGCTCAGGTAGCATCAGGTTAGAATTTTCATGCTGATCAAATCTCTAATCAAATCCTGACATATCTATATGCTTTATAATGCTTTTGAATGACACTTCTGGTTTTGGCGGGAAATACTGGGTTACCCGGGAGAAAAGTGATTTATTCTCAGGCTGGAACATTTGTAAAATACCTGGGAAATATTCAACCCTAGTGGGCACTTGTTGATGTTTGATCAGCAAATGGCTAAGTGATTGACACTCAAGTGTCAATCCCTGGAGTTTGTTACTTTCTGGGACCAAAATGTATTTGAGATTTTCAGAGCGCACTTGTCAAGCTACTTCATTGACAAAAACAGAGCTGGAAGTTAGCTAGAAAGTGATTTTGGGCCCTGAAACAGCATGTAGCTTGTGCTTTATTTATGATAGTTTGACAGCTTGAAGATGAATTTGTAGACATGTAATTGTTTGAGCTTGCAGCCAGACTTTCCCGACTAGATAGTGTTACTGTTTTCTTCTAACTCCTCCTCTGACGAAGAGGTGTAGCAAGGATCGGACCAAAATGCGGCGTGGTAATTTTCATACATGTTTAGTGAACGAATAAACACGAACAATACAAAACAACAAACGTAACGTGAAAACCTAAACAGCCTATCTGGTGACAACAAACACAGAGACAGGAACAATCACCCACGAAACACTCAATGAATATGGCTGCTAAATATGGTTCCCAATCAGAGACAACGATAAACACCTGCCTCTGATTGAGAACCACTCCAGACAGCCATAGACTATGCTAAATAACCCCCACTAAGCCACAAATCCAATACCTAACAAAACCCCAAGACCAAACACACCACAATAAACCCATGTCACACCCTGGCCTGACCAAATAAATGAAGACCAACACAATATACTTCGACCAGGGTGTGACAGATAGGCTGTATGAAGTGCACTGACTAGATTTTAATTCAGATTTTTTTACTTGAGAAATACGTCACCAAACACCTTAGCTGGATGTAAAATTACGCAACTATGACCTCCTCAGCAAAAATGTTTTAATTACAAATTGTATTTTAAGAAAGTGACTATTTTGAGGTAGTGGCTGCTGTTGCTATGGTGACTCGGGAGGGATGTCATCCATGAAGCACACAACATGGTCTATACCGTCCAAGATCTGATCCATTGTGTGTTGAAATATCGCTGGAGCTGTCGAGATTCCATAGGCCAAGCGATTGAATCTGAATAGCCCCTTGTGTGTATTGATGGTCAGATACTGTTCTGACTCCGGATCCAGCTTCAGTTGCTGTTAAGCGAATGCCAGGTCCAGCTTACTGAAAACCTTCCCACCAGCTAGAGTGGCAAACAGATCTTCAGCGTTTGGTAGTGGATATTCCTCTGGTAGTATGCAGCGATTTACTGTGACCTTGTAGTCACCGCACATTCTGACAGTCTTGTCTTTCTTTGGGACTACAACAATCGGAGCGGCCCAGTCGCTCCTCGCTACTTTCGTGATTATGTTATTCTTCTGTAGGCGTCCAGTTCCTTCTCTACTGCTTCCTTAAGAGCATAGGGAACTGGGCGTGGTTGGTGAAAGATAGGCTTGGTTCCTTCGTGCACTCTGACTTTTGCTGTGAAGTCTTGTATTTCACCGTAGCCATCTTTGAAAAGTTCTTTGTGCTTCTCCAGCATGTTAGTGAGTGTAGCCTGACTCACTGGTTTGTCATTTCTCAGACTGAAGATTTCTCCCCAGTTCAACTTGATCTTTTGTAGCCAGTTTCTGCCTAGCAAGGCAGATTTTTTCTCCTCTAACAATGACAAGCGGTAGCGTCCACTCCTTCCCCTCATACCGGACTGGTACCTGGATCTGCCCTAACACAGGAATAGTGTCACCAGTATATGAAGAAAGGCGGATGGACGCGGGCTGAAGTGGGTACTCTTTCAGTTTTTCTTTGTAGAGTCTCTCTGGAACCAGAGATACTGACGCTCCGGTGTCCAGCTGCATTTGTACTGGTTTTCCCACTAACTCCATGTTGAGATAGATTCCATCTTTTAGTTGTTGAGCTGTGTACACTGTGAACAGTTCCACTACTGTTTCAGTTGTACCTTCCTTGTCTTGTGCTGCGTCTGACACTTTGTGCGCTCTTGCCGTGCATTTCGAGGCTTTACACACTCTCTGTAAATGTCCAACCTTTCCACAATTGTGGCACTTTTGCTTTTGGAATCGACATTCACTGTGCTGATGATTATCTCCCCCACATCTGTAGCAACTTGGCTTAGACCTTTGAGATGTGGGCTGCTTTGTTCTTGTGTAACCTTGACGGGACTGAAAAAAGTGTGACTTTTGTGAGTTTAATTCACCACGTGCATCACTGACCTTGTGAACACCTTTCTGACGTTCTGCATGTCCCGATAGCTCAATAGTATCCCTGTGGGCAAGCTCGAGTCCAAGTGCTATATCACAGGCTTTCTTAAAGGTCAGGTCCTTCTCTGACAGGAGCCTTCTGTGATATGCTTCACCTGTGAGACCACATACAAACTTGTCTCGGAGAGCATCATCAAGAAATCGTGCAAACTCACATGTACTTGCCAGCCTTTTCAAAGCAAGGATGTAGTCAGCCACGGTTTCCCCTTGACTCTGGTGACGTTGGTAAAATCTGAAACGTTCTCCAATGAGAATTGGCTTAGGCTTGAAATACCTTGAAAGAGTTTCAGTCAGTTCTGCATAGTTCAACTCCACTGCTTTCATTGGTTCAATGAGACCTTTCAGCAATTCATACTCAGTTGGACCCAAAACACTGAGAAATACGTCTGCTTTCTTTTCATCTTTGATTTCATTTGCAGCCAGCCAACGCTCAAAACGCTCCAAATAGGAATCGAAATCCTCTTTTTTGTAGCCTCAAACTCTGGTACTCGACCAATGGTTGCCATTTTCACAGTTAATTGTTCAGTTTCCTTATATTCCTTACTTTTCTGAATTTTCATCTAATTCTTCACTTCAGAAGTTTCTGCAATTACTTCATTCACTGCAGTCATTTGTAATAATGTACACACCGTGTTATGTTCCTTCTTCCTTTTTTTTCTTGCCAAGTCTTGAAAACAATGATAAATAGAACCTTCGCTTTGCTTTTAATTAACTTGTTGTAATTTCTCTGCCTTCAACAGGTAGAGAGGAGAGTTTTGTGGGTGGAGGATGGAACATTTAAAGATAGTTATTAACAGAGCACCAATTTTCTGGTTTTTGGCTGCGTTTCATGTTTGGTAATTGAGCCGTCTCCCGTAAACATCCTGTAGGCATGAATATTGGCCATTGGGTTTTCAACAAGGGAAATAAAGGAGTGTGAATGGTGAGGGAGACACTCATCTCCACTGAGATTGCCTAATTTCAATGGGTTCAATGAGAGTTTTTTTTAATTTAACCACCAGAGGGCAGTGTCGCTATTCTGGACTCCAATAGTCTTGCTACTTGGCAGCTCCTGAATACTGTACTAGCAGTGCTAGCAGTGGTTAGCATTCTATACTGGCGAAAGAAAAGAAAAAATAACTGACGAATTACATAATTAACATTCTTCCCTTCAAGCAATGTCCGTTTATGTAGTTTAATCACCTCGTCGCCACTGTAATATTTGTGTTGTGGAGAAATGGCCAGGCAGGAGACGGGAGTACAGTTAGTTTTTGTTTAGTCAAATCCCCTCGTGCTCTACAGTTCCCGGCACCCCAGTGCGCATGTGCATCTCCTATTAGGTGTAGTAACGTAACACTGCCGCAATGCATTACTGCTTAGTAACAGCACAGTAACTAATATAAACAGATGTAGATCCCAGATACTACACATCCAAAATACAACAAATGTATAAAATAAAATAATAACATCCCAGTCCTTCAGTCACAGTTCAATCCCATCTCAGGCGCCTGTGAGGACGGAGTCGACAGGATTCTGTAAGAAACCCCAAAAACGCTCAGCCACACTCACAATGAGGCCTATTTTCTCAGATGTCCTCTCTGTTTGTGATGTGCAGTTGATAACCAATGCAATACATGTTACAAAGTCCACCTTCTTACCATGCGACATATCAGGTTCCCTCTGACACACAATATTATCTGGTGTCTTTACTCCTACTACCATTATTTCTTCCAGTCTTCTAACTGCCTCTTCATAGGAGACATGCTGGACAGCCCTTACTCTTGGCACCTCCTTCACCCTTACAGGAGGGTTCAGAAATGCAGGTGCATGTTCACTACCACAATTGCAGCATTTAGGCTCAGCTGGCATACAATACCCTTCCCGTCTACATACACTTGACACATGACCAAATTATTTACGTTCGTCACACTGCATGGGTTTGGGCACGAAGGCGATCACAGGGTAGCTCATAAAACCCCCAAAACACGTAAAAAGGGAGAGGCTATTCATCGAAAACAATAGAATGGATGGAGTGGGCTTCCTCACTCCATCCACCATGTGGGTCAGTGGGTGTGCACCAACCAGCTGATACAATTCTTCACATATATCCTTTGTATTTACTTCTAGCACCACCCCAGAGATAACACCCTTGATAGGCGCCCTGCTTCGAAGATCCACACACGACACATTCCAATCCGATATCTTCTTGAGGACCAGAGCATGCTCCTTCTGTTCCATAGATACACACACAAAAAAGCCCACTTCTCATTATTCTAATCAAACGCATTCTCAATTTTATAGATCTCCGAGGTAACAACATCGCTTATTAGGTAGCTGGCAAATCCCTTACTCTGACCAAAAAAGAATCAGAACTAGGCTTGGATTTACTAGATTCCTATACCACTTTACTTATCTTATTTCTTATCTTATTTCTTTTTGCATGCTCCACTGTTATCAGTTCTTCTCACTCATCTTCACTCGACACTCCAATGCCATCTGATTCAAACAGAACATACGCTTCCGTCCTTTTCCTCCCTTCCCAGCTAGCTAGCTAGGTCAGGCTGCAGTCAGCCCCTCTATTTCTACAATTTACCAATCAATCAATCAATGAAATGTATTTATAAAGCCCTTCTTACATCAGTTGATGTCAGAAGGTTCTGCACAGAAACCCAGCCTAAAACCTCAAACAGCAAGCAATGCAGCTGTAGAAGCACGGTGGCTAGGAAAAACTCCCTGGATAGGCCAGAACCTAGGAAGAAACCTAGACAGGAACCAGGCTATGAGGGGTGGCCAGTCCTCTTCTGGTTGTGCCAGGTGGAGATTATAACAGAACATGGCCAAGATGCTCAAATGTTCATAGATGACCAGCAGGGTCAAATAATAATACTCACAGTGGTTGTTGAGGGTGTAACAGGTCAGCACCTCAGGAGTAAATGTCAGTTGGCTTTTCATAGCCGATTATTCAGAGTATCTCTACCGCTCCTGCTGTCTCTAGAGAGTTGAAAACAGCAGATCTAGGACAGGTAGCACGTCCGGTGAACAGGTCAGGGTTCCATAGCCGCAGGCAGCACTGTTGAAACTGGAGCAGCATCACAACCAGGTGGACTGGGGACAACAAGGAGTCATCAGGCCAGGTAGTCCTGAGGCATGGTCCTAGTGCTCAGGTCCTCCGAGAGTGAGAGAGAAAGAAAGAGAGAGAAATAAAGAGAGAAAGAAAGAGATAATTAGAGAGAGCAAACTTAAATTCACACAGGACACCGGATAAGACACAAACTACTGCAGCATAAATACTGGAAGCTGAGACAGGAGGGGTCGGGAGAGACTGTGGCCCCGTCCGACAATGCCCCCGGACAGGGCCAAACAGGCAGAATATAATCCCACCCACTTTGCCAAAGCACAGCCCCCATACCACTGGAGGAATATCTTCAACCACCAATTTACCATCCTGAGACAAGGCCGAGTATAGCCCACAAAGATCTCCGCCACGGCACAACCCAAGGTGCGTCAACCCGGACAGGAAGATCATGTGAGTGACTCAACCCACTCAAGTGACGCACCCCTCCTAGGGACAGCATGGAAGAGCACCAGTAAGCCAGTGACTCAGCCCCTGTAATAGGGTTAGAGGCAGAGAATCCCAGTGGAGAGAGAGGAACCGGCCAGGCAGAGACACCAAGGGTGGTTCTTTGCTCCAGTGCCTTTCCGTTCACCTTCACACTCCTGGGCCAGACTACACTCAATCATAGGACCTACTGAAGAGATTAGTCTTCAATGAAGACTTAAAGGTCGAGACCGAGTTTGCGTCTCTCACATGGGTAGGCAGACCATTCCATAAAAATGTAGCTCTATAGGAGAAAGCCCTGCCTCCAGCTGTTGGCTTAGAAATTCTAGGGACAGTAAGGAGGCCTGCGTCTTGTGACCGTAGCGTACGTGTAGGTATGTACGGCAGGACTAAATCGATTTAATTTATCTTCTTCAGATTTTGTTTTAACCCTAACCTTAAACCTAACCTTAACCACACTGCTAACCTTAAGCCTAACCCTAACTTTGAATTAAGAATAAAAAGCAAATGTTTGTTCCATGAATGTTAACAATAATGCAATTTTGTGGCTGTGTTATCTAGTGGAAACCGAAAAATCCCAACTACTTCCGGTTTAAACAAAAGGGCTCCGAAGCAGTTCTAACAATGGACAAAATGCAGTGCCATCTACTGACAAGGAACGTAAACTACACTACATAGAGCTCATTCATAAATGTTTTCCTAATATTTTTCAGTCATTGATTGAGATATAAATCTCAATTTAGGTTTTGTAATCATCTCAAAATAGCAACAATATTTTTTTAAATGTTTTTTAATTTAACCTTTATTTTACTAGGCAAGTCCGTTAAGAACAAATTCTTATTTACAATGACGGCCTACCCCGGCCAAACCCGGACGACGCTGGGCCAAATTGTGCGCCACCCTATGAGACTCCCAATCACGGCCCGGATGTGATACAGCCTGGATGTCTAGCATAACTTATTTTGCAGTCCTTTCTTGCCCTATGGTTAGCATTGTGACTACTCATCTTGTCATAATTGGTATGACTGATCATGATTAACCGAACAATAACATATAAGAAGTATTGGGAACTTCTATAACATAAAAACACCTTCCTCGACACTTCTACAGACACAAAGTTGACAACATAGGAAGATCGTTCTTTAGCATGTCTATTCAAACAGCGTATACACACACACACACGGGTGTCACCTATCTATTTCAGTGTTTAATCCCTTTCACTTAAATAATTAGTGAAACGCCTGGCCCACACCACATGTACACTATTTCACTATGGCTGTATTCATCAATCTAGCAAGAGGGCAAATTCTGAATAATGAAGTATTGTCCCCCCCCAAAAAAAAATATTTCGCCGCCTTTATTACTTTACCAAACATATTGTAGTAACCTCTTGGACAGTTATGTGTGCCTGTGTTCCTGACGTGCTGTTGTTGTGTGGTTATCGCCGCACGTTTACCGGGTAGTATTTTGCGGGGTCCAGCAAGCCAGTCCACCTGTTGTCTGACAATCAAAGGAATTCCCTGGAATGTTTTGGTGCCAGGCATCGTTGTGGTTGGTGGAACAGAGGTGGGATGGACAGGGGGGCTGAGCACAGGTTCTGTTATATTTCCATGCTGACATTGTTCTCTCTCTTACATCCTGGATCAGTGAGCTCTCAGAGAAGGCGGTCTGTTATTTGTGTATAACGATTTATTTGGAGTAGACTACGGCCATACAGTAGTAGCCTGTTCGAGTTGTATAATAAACCATTTGATTCATGAACATAATCCACTGTCATGGACATAATTTTATTCATGATCTATTGAGATCAGTACATTGGTGTCAGAAGTAAAAACTAAACTTGAGCTAGCTAGCTGACTAACGTTACGGTGGCTAGCTACGTGGATCAGCCGAGCAGAGAAAAGGGGCTGGAAATGCTTTGTTGTAGTCCGAGAGTGAAGCAGGTGCATGTGCTTGGACGTCGAGGATCTGACTGAAGTGTTTGTGAGGGCATCGGGGAGCAAAGACGAATGGCTGCTTCTTCTGGAGGGGACAATTACATTACATTTTCTGGAGCAATTCCTGAGGGGGACACCAAATGTAGTGCTGTAACACATAGCCTACGTTGTAATATGTTACATGTATATTGAGGAACCATAATTCCTACAACTGGATAATTGATAGGTACAGTAGTTAACTGAAGGGTTTCCCAACTTGTTCAAATGTTTAAATCATAATAATAATAATAATAGTTATAGCAGTGCTCCTTACCAGTCCAGTCTGTATGCAGGTATTTGTACTTACAACCAGCAATATCAAGAAAGGCCAGTAGGTGGCAATGGTACTGTACACTGTATGGGTGTAGTTTTCATAAATATAATGAACATGTTGTGATCACATCTAAAAGAATCTCCATTGAGAACCATCACAAAGTTGGTCTCCGTATTGAATTGACCTTTTCATTGAACTTTTTCTGATACATTTATATAGTCATTAAATATGTGCCACTGACCTGAGTCTACTACAGCAGCTTTACAAGAACAAAAAGCTCAAAATAAGTACAGTTCTAAAAGCAAAATAACTATTTCAATGAAAAACCCAAATAAATCAAACAAAATATCCTTCAGTCAGTGTCTCAACTCTTCAAACAGCAGCTATGGACAAGCATGTCACACAAAGTATGCCATTTTAAATAAAATAACATGAAATAAATCATTTGTAAGTGTACTGTCATGTACTAAACAAAATAACAAAAATAAATTACACCAGGGGTTCTCAAACAGGGGTCCATGGACTAATTGCAAGGGGTCCGTGAAATGAAAAAGTGTAATGAATGTAGTCAGTACCACAAGGTTTCCAGTAACTTTACATATAATATAGACGGGGTAGAGGTCCCTGAGGACCACTCAAAACCTTGCCTGCCTTGCCTCAAAATATGCAGGGGTTCCAGTACCCCAAAAAGTTTGAGAACCACTGCTGTACACACTACTGAACAAAAGAACCAACACATGTTTGCGGGTTTCAATGGATCCAACAAATTGCTGGCAGATATTTTCCCTCTTGAGACGGTCCAGCCTGTCTTTATGTACATTACAGACAACTACACCGTTCAGTCTCTCTTGGTCCATGCTGGCCCGTAACCAAGTCTTTAACCTGCGGAGTGCACTGAAACTCCTCTCAGCCTCACATGAAGACACTGGCACCACAAACAAAATTCTGATCAGCACCTCAACTTGGTCAACCCCCGCACCTCCACTGGAAGCCTCCTGAGGACCTCTGCTGCCTCTCCACTGCTTCTACAGGGGTATTTGTTGTGAAAGAGCGGGAGCTGCACTGAAGGAGAATCTATGTTCAATTCTGGGTACCGATCTAGAGACTCATCCAACTCCCCCGTGAGAAGCTCTATTCTCAACTTTTGCAGGACGTTTAGACTGTCCTTGTCAAAATGGTCGCCAAACTGAACTTCCACACCATCCAACACTTAAAAAAATTCTGCCCTATAGTGATCCACTGCTTTGCCAGCAAATCGTCTTTAGTGTGACTCAATGGATTCAATCAATGTTGTTGCTTTCTCGTACAGTGCAAGGTAGCTTTTGTCATTTCTCTTGCCCCTGAGATGACCGCACACACTCGGCTGTAGCCTGCATACCAGAGACGGTCTGAGTTTCCTTCTGCAGTGAAATGTTTAGACATTCAAGCTCTCCAAGAACAGCAGAGGCAAGTGTGAGGCCCAACACAGTCTTGCCTTTGCTGAAGTGCTCGAATAAGCCACTGGCAATTGAAACTGTCTTGCATGCAGTTTTTGCCTCTATCTCCTCTAGGCTGCTTAGTACCCTATCATGCTGCCCTAGCACAGCTCTAATAGCAGAATCCCGTACGGTCCAAATGTTGGACATTGGGGTTTCAGGGTGGTCAGATTTGTATCTTTGGACGTGGCAATTGATTCAAACATGCTCTTAAACTTTCCTGACTGGCCATAGAGGATACCTCACTGATGGACCCAGGAAAGGGAATCCTGGATGAGTGGGGAGGCTGAGCAGCCAGCCTGTGTAATCAGATTTACACAGTGTGCTCCACAATGGACATAGAGGGCTAATGGCTGCTGCCTCCTCACAATTGCCTGTGTATTTTCCTGCCATGTTTGAGGCACCATCGTAACTCTGCCCACGTAAGCCAGACATGGGCAAACTGAGCCTCAACAATACATCAGTTGCCACTTTTGCAATGCCCTCGCCTGTTGTCTCCGACACCCTGTATAGCCCAATAAAGGGACAAGGTCATGGTCAACATAACACAGGCAGACACTCTCCTGTTCAGCACCAGAGACATCTTGAGTACCATCAACAATTAATTAAAATTGTACAATCGGAAGAGACCTAACCTCAGCTGCAATGCCTCGAATGACTGTACTGGCCATGATGTTCAGAATGTCTTTCTGTGCTTTGGAGCCTGTGGCATTGTGTGACACTGTAACCACTTCAGTAAAATGGGATCAGCCCTAAGTTTCAAAAGCTGGTATAAATTCCCACCGTCATCCGTGAGGCCTCTGCCACGTGCAACCATTTCTCTTGAAATCAACACTCTGTTGGCAAGAGTTTGTGGTTCTAAAAATTGTGGGTGTGGCTGATATGGTTTTGTGCCATCACTGTGGTAACTGGACAATGCTGTGCCACTGTCCCCTATACTGGTGCTGCTGGCAACAAGGTTGACACCTGGTCATGCCGTGGCTGTGCCACTGTCCCCTATACTGGTCCTGGTGCCGTGGCTGTGCCACTGTCCTGGTGCTGCTGGAAACAATGACACCTGGTCCTGCCGTGGCTGTGCCACTGTCCCCTATACTGGTGCTGCTGGCAACAAGGTTGACACCTGGTCCTGCCGTGGCTGTCCCCTATACTGGTGCTGCCGTGGCTGTGCCACTGTCCCCTATACTGGTGCTGCTGGAAACAAGGTTGACAATGGCTGTGCCACTGTCCCCTATACTGGTGCTTCTGGCAACAAGGTTGACACCTGGTCCTGCCGTGGCTGTGCCACTGTCCCCTATACTGGTGCTTCTGGCAACAACTGTCCCCTATACTGGGTTGACACCTGGTCCTGCCGTGGCTGTGCCACTGTCCCCTATACTGGTGCTGCCGTGGCTGTGCCACTGTCCCCTATACTGGTCCTGCCTTGGCTGTGCCACTGTCCCTATACTGGTGCTGAAAATACTAAGGTGTTTGCTGTGACACTATACTGGTGCTGCTGTGGCTGTACACTGTACCCATAAACTACACCCTATACTGGTCACAACAGCTACCATTGGCTGTAAACACGTGTCCCCTATACTGGTGCTTGGTGCTGCCGTGGCTGTGACACTGTCCTGGTGCCTGAGACTGGTGCTGCCGTGGCTGTGCCACTGTCCCCTATACTGGTGCAAGTGGCTGTGACACTGTCCCCTATACTCACGTGGCTGTGCCACTGTCCCCTATACTGGCAACAATCTTACCTGGTGCTGCCGTGGCTGTGCCACTGTCCCCTATACTGGTGCTGCTGGAAACAAGGTTGACACCTGGTCCCCAGTGGCTGTGCCACTGTCCCCTATACTGGTGCTGTCGTGGCTGTGACACTGTCCCCTATACTGGTCCTGCCGTGGCTGTGCCACTGTCCCCTATACTGGTGCTGCCGTGGCTGTGACACTGTCCCCTATACTGGTGCTGCTGGAAACAATTACCTGGTCCTGCCGTGGCTGTGCCACTGTCCCCTATACTGGTGCTGCTGGAAACAAACTGGCTGCCGTGGCTGTGCCACTGTCCCCTATACTGGTGCATTGTGGCTGTGACACTGTCCCCTATACTGGTCCTGCCGTGGCTGTGCCACTGTCCCCTACTGGTGCTGCCGTGGCTGTATTATTAATATTACCTGAAATTACTGTCACGTGGCTGTATCTGCTCACTGACTCAGTCTGTCTCGGGGGACAAATCATATGGGGGCTCTGGTATAAAAGAAATATATACTGGTTTTGTACTGTCCCCTATACTGGTCCTCGTGGCTGTGCCAATGTACCTGGTGGTTAAAGTACACAAGGGAAAATAACTGGTGCTGCCGTGGCTGTACAGCATAAATATGGGTTGTATTTAAAATGGTGTTTGTTCCCCCTGGTGCTGCCGTTTCTGTGACAACTGTCCTCTGAAACAAATCTTGTTGCTGTGATGGTACCCAAAACTACACAATTAATCACTGTGCCTTAAACAAAAGTTTCACCAGTTTAAGAGTGGGGGTATCCATGGCATTTTCCAATTATGTCCCCATTTTACAAGTAAAAAAAAATTGAGAACCTTTCATAATGTTGCCAAAGACTCAACAATCTTACCTGAGACTCCCTGTCTCTGCCCACCTGTCCCTGCCCACCTGTCCCCAGCTCTGCTGTCTGTGTGCCACCTGTTGCCTGCTCTGCCTAATGACATCATTTCCATTAGCAGTTACGTACATTGAGTGCCTTTCGGACAGTGGATACGAACCCTCTATTACCTTGCCAGCTAAAGAACTGGCAGTGGATCGACCCATTGTGAGTGTCTATAATCAGCACAAGTGCTTTCATTGCATATTATTAATATTATTGAAATTACATAGTTATGTTTACAGTGATATATTGGGGGGACAAATCATATTTTTCCCAGGATGGGGGGGGTGTGTTTGTGACCCCCGTCCCCCTGGGATTTCCGCCTATGCTTCTGGATGGGCTGAACGTGTGACTTCAGATGACGTGAAGGCTCGGGTTCAGGATATAATCAGACATGGGTATCAGTCTAATTCTGCTCTGAATGCATTATTTGGTGTTCTACATTGTACACAGAGGATATTTTTGCAGAATTCTGCATGCAGAGTCTCAATTTGGTGTTTGTCCCATTTTGTGAAGTCTTGGTGAGCGGACCCCAGACCTCACAACCATAAAGGGCTCTATGACTGATTCAAGTATTTTTAGCCAGATCCTAATTGGTATGTTGAAATTGATGTTCCTTTTGGTGGCATAGAATGCCCTTCTTGCCTTGTCTCTCAGATCGTTCACAGCTTTGTGGAAGTTTTTTTAATTTTTTAAATATTTTTATTTCACCTTTATTGAACCAGGTAGGCTAGTTGAGAACAAGTTCTCATTTACAACTGCGACCTGGCCAAGATAAAGCATAGCAGTGTGAACAGACAACACAGAGTTACACATGGAGTAAACAATTAACAAGTCAATAACACAGTAGAAAAAAAAGAGAGTCTATATACATTGTGTGCAAAAGGCATGAGGAGGTAGGAGAATAATTACAATTTTGCAGATTAACACTGGAGTGATAAATGATCAGTTACCTGTGGCGCTGATGTTTAGGCCAAGGTATGTATAGTTTTTTGTGTGCTCTAGGGCAACAGTGTCTAGATGGAATTTGTATTTGTGGTCCTGGCGACTGATCTAGGTGCTGCTGTAGGCCCTCATTGGTTGGTGACAGAAGCACCAGATCCTCAGCAAACAGTAGACATTTGACTTCAGATTCTAGTAGGGTGAGGCCGGGTGCTGCAGACTTATCTAGTGCCCGCGCCAATTCGTTGATGTATATGTTGAAGAGGGTGGGGCTTAAGCTGCATCCCTGTCTCACCCCACGACCCTGTGTGAATAAATGTGTGTTTTTTGCCAATTTTAACCGCACACTTGTTTCTGTACATGGATTTCATAATGTCGTATGTTTTACCCCCAACACCACTTTCCAACAATGTGTATAGCAGACCCTCATGCCAAATTGAGTCGAAGGCTTTTTTGAAATCAACAAAGCATGAGAAGACTTTGCCTTTGTTTTGGTTTGTTTGGTTGTCAATTAGGGTGTGCAGGGTGAATACATGGTCTGTTGTACGATAATGCAGAGGATTTTCCCAAGATTACTGTTGACGCATATTCCACGGTAGTTATTGGGGTCAAATTTGTCTCCACTTTTGTGGATTGGGGTGATCAGTCCTTGGTTCCAAATATTGGGGAAGATGCCAGAGCTAAGGATGATTTTAAAGACTTTTAGTATAGCCAACTGGAATTTGTTGTCTGTATATTTTCTAATTTCTCTCTCTCTCTCTCTCTCTGATTTCCATGCTGCAGCATACATTTGCATACAGTTACAGCGCAGTTCCGGAGGACATTAGGGCACAGTACAGTCAACAGTATCCTGGTTGTCCAAATGAGGAAGCCATTCCCATACACTAGATAAATCAACATGGTTTCTAAGTCATTTCATCAAAATAAATCTATGTTAATCCTTCCGATCATGTTAAATCAACATGGAAAACTGATTGGACTTGAAAGAAGTCATCAACGTAAAGACGATTCATGAATTTCTTTTATCCACAAAGCATTTAACCTTAATCCAATGACACGGTTCCATTTTTGTTTATTTCACTTTGAATTCACATGAGTTGTCACATCAAAATTAGACCTTGAAATGACGTCTGTGCCAAGTGGGATGTCTGTCAAACCTGTCTCCAGGAGTCCATAGAAATGTAATCACAATCCATTATATAGAACTACATATTTTCACACAATGTAACGGCTGTCTTCCGTCGAAGGAGAGGAGGACCAAAATGCAGCATGGTGAGAGTTCATGTTTTTTAATCAGAAATCTAAACATGAACACAAATACAAAATGTGGCAAAACCGAAACAGTCCTAGCTGGTGCGGCAAACACAAAGACAGGAAACAACCACCCACGAAACCCAACACAAAACAGGCTACCTAAATATGGTTCCCAATCAGAGACAATGACTAACACCTGCCTCTGATTGAGAACCATATCATGCCAAACATAGAAATAGACAAACTAGACACACAACATAGAATGCCCACCCAGCCCACGTCCTGACCAACACTAAAACAAGGAAAACACATAAGAACTATGGTCAGAACGTAACACACAAACATAAACTCTACGACCACTATGTGACCGTTTCAAACAACATACTGTAGCCATACTAGCTCTATGAGCTACACTTCCCAGTAAGTGTTTTAGCCCTATTGGTGGGATGTGTAGGGTGTTTGCCTTTCATGCCAGTGACTTGGGTTTACTTCCCTTTTTCTACAATACTTTCAATAGATTCTCCCCTTCAGCAAGTCTGAAGAATAGGGAGGGAGACTCAGCTATTGAAATTAATTGAAATCTTTTTGGTATTTTGTGTGTGATTTAAAAAAAATATTATTATTATGTATTAATCATAAATTGTATGCACATTACAACGAAGGGCAAGAAAACCATCCTACCCTCTCGCCCAGGATTCCCCAACCCTTTTAGCTTTCACCTTATAGTAATAACCTCTGAGGCTTACACTCTTTCTTTAGTACCATCCATGCTGACAGTTTCTGAGGACAATTGAAAACCATTCTTAGCTATGTAAATATTCTCTTGCTGTTGTGTTGAGATGCTCTTCTGTTGACCTCTATGGCATTTGCATGTTGTTCATGTCTTGCTGCTGCAGCTGTATTTGCCATTCAGAATCCAGTGAAATGAGCCATGAGTCTCTCTGTCTCTCTCTGACTCTCTCTGTCTCTCTCTGTCTCTCTCTCGCTCTAGCTCTCTGTGTGTGTCTGTCCTATACACTCTTATGTAAAAAAAAAAGGTGTTATCTTTTTCGGCATTACCCATAGGAGAACCCTTTGAAGAACCCTTTTTGGTTCAAGGTAGAACCCGTTTGGTTCCAAGTAGAACAATTTAGGGGTCCATGTAGAACCCTTTCCACATAGAGTTATACATGGGTCCCAAAAGGGTTCTCCTATGAGGACAGCCGAAGAACCCTTTCCACATATTGTTATACATGGGTCCCAAAAGGGTTCTCCTATGAGGACAGCCGAAGAACCCTTTCCACATAGGGTTATACATGGGTCCCAAAAGAGTTCTCCTATGAGGACAGCCGAAGAACCCTTTCCACATATTGTTATACATGGGTCCCAAAAGAGTTCTCCTATGAGGACAGCCGAAGAACCCTTTCCACATATTGTTATACATGGGTCCCAAAGGGTTCTCCTTTGAGGACAGCCGAAAACCCTTTTGGGACCTTTTTTCTAAGAGTGAAGGACCAGTTGTGGAAAAATGACGTAATTGTCAAACTTGAGTAAAAGTAAAGATACCTTAATAGTATTTGTGTTTAGTGTGTCCGCCAGTTAAGAGGCAGTCGGGTTGACAAAGTCTTATATTGATAGGTGCGTAATGAGTGTTACGAGTACTGAGTACTTTTGGGTGTCATTGGAAAAGTTATGGGAGTTTGAATGGAGGTGGTTTGAATGGAGAAATCTCTGTGCATTCACATGCTACATTCTACTGTCTGTTTCCAAAAGCAGAATCACTCAAGAAATCAACAGACATGAGTGGGGATGTAAAGCAAACAAGTGTTATCCGTTTCTCTAAACCAAGCAGTCAACGGGAGGGCATACAGTAGAGTAATTAACCCTTTCTATTGCATTTGAATGATCATTGTCTTAGTTTTTTGAGCGACCTAAATCTGCCAGACAATTCAAGCAGGGTGGAAAAGAAAAGGCAGATTTTCCTAACAGTTCAGGCTATTCTACGCATGCTCCTCTTACTCCGACCATGCCCTCTGTCCAGGCACTGCCGGCACCACATTTGCATGGCTTGAATGTGTAAGCCAGATTCTCACTCCCTGGGATGTAAAACAATTGTGGGACCAGTTAAAGGAGGCTCAGGCGCACAGTCAACGCAGGTGCGCACCAGTAAAAAAACGTCTCTCCCCGCCCCGCTCCTGCCATCGCAATGAGTGCTATGGAAATGAGCGTTGTGATTTTCTTGAGCTACCTGGACAACGGACATTGGTTGGAAGGTATAGGAAGGGTGGTGATGGAAGGACTAAGGGCAGGTGTGTGTGGGGGTGGGGGGTGGAGGGGGTGTAAGGTGATACCAGGTCCTGTAGCTGAACACAAAACCAAAAGTGGTGCGTTTAACAGTAGACTCAGGATCAGAAAGTTGAAGATTCATACAGAGACGAGAGAGAGAAAAATAAAGAGAGAGAGAGAGGATGCCGCGGTCATTCCTATTGTATAAGAAAAAGAAGAAACAGGGGGCCTGTGGAGGATGGAGGTGGAGAGACCCAGTTCAGACAGACTGGAAAGAGGACAACAGATCAGGTCAGTTCTGGATATGTTTATGTTTATTCATATTGTTCAAGAAGACAAGTATTCTTATAATTTTGTAAATAGCAGTATCTGAGAAAATAGTAAAAATGCAACAACAAAAAAAGGGAGAAAGAGAAAATAGATACTGCGGTGTTGTGGCAAACAGTGTGAATGGTTTTGCTCTATAATTACTGTATTTATTACAATGTATTTATTTCAATATCGCTTTGATCAATTCATATTTATAAGTAAGATGATCTGTATTGTATTTAGTTTGAATTGTAGTCTTGTATTTTTTAGGAAAGTTACAGGTTTGTTTAATCAGAGGATAGAATATTATAGAATAGCCTCACAGGCAGTTTGATACTGACGTCGCCTCATATGCTGGTTATTTCTCATGATAATATATATTTCTCATATAATATGTCTGTGCATGTTCTGAGTCTACCTTTTCAGTGAGTGAGAATGCTGAGGTACAGTCTGCAACATTCAACTGCCTTGACCAACCCAAACCTGTGGCTCTGTCAGAGCCAGATACCCCCTCCTTGACTTCAGCACATGAGGCAGGGCCAATAAGTGGACAAGGACCAGTACCAGGGGAAGAACCAGGGTTAGGGCCAGACAGGGGCCATGGTTGGTCTAATCTCCTCTCACGGACCATGGGCCAGAATCATTTTTATCACCCTGCTGCACTGGCTCTGGTCTCCCGAGCCAAGGTAAACTTTTACGAGCTATGCTGCCTATGAAATGTCTGTTAAACTTTTACTTGAAAGCTGGAAATCAAGTGATCCTCCATCATTGGGATGGCGCAAGAATCAAATGCATTATATTTGAATATTGAAAGGGTGTGGGCAACATAGAATGGCAGAGTGGCTCGGTTTGAGGTCATGTGACATCGAGGCTTGCAGACGCTGGAGATGGAGACAGTGGGAGCATGTGGGTCTTGGCAGGTGATATGTCGTTGATGTTTGTGTGCGTCTGTACGCTGTCTTTTGTCTGTGTATGTTTACATTGTTTGAAAAATACCATCTTACCAAAGAATTGCTGTAAAACCACAGTTGTAGGGCTACCGTACATAGGTAGAGAGTTTTGGAATGTCAAATCAAGGCCGATACACTCTTTGAAAAAAAGGGCAAAAGAAGGGTTCCTCGGCTGTCCCCATAGGATATCATTTTGGGGTTCAGATAGAACCCATTGAAGAGGAGTGCGTCAACATTTCACAGGCCACAATCAACAGCCTGATCAACTCTATGAGAACAAAATGTGTCGTGCTGCATGAGGCAAATGGTGGTCATACCAGATACTGACTGGTTTTCTGATCCACTCCCTCTATCGGTGAGAAACAGATATATACACAATGCCTTTGGAAAGTATTCAGACCCCTTTTTCCACATTTTGTTAGTTACAGCCTTATTTTAAAATTGATTAAATAGATATGTTTTTTTATCAATCTACTACACACAATACCCCATATGACAAAGTGAAAACAGGCTTTAAAAAACAAACAGAAATACCTTATTTACATAAGTATTCAGACCCTTTGCTATGAGACTTGAAATTGAGCTCAGGTACATCCTGTTTCCAATGATCATCCTTGAGATGTTTCTACAACCTGATTGGAGTCTGTGGCATCTGTGGCAAATTCAATTGATTGCACATACATTGGAAAGGCTGTCTATAGAAGGTCCCACAGTTGACAGTGCATGTCAGAGCAAAAACCAAGTCATGATGTTGAAGGAATTGTCCGTAGAGCTCCGAGAAAGGATTGTGTTGAGGCACAGATCTGGTGAAGGGTACCAAAAAATGTCTGCAGCATTGAAGGTCCCCAAGAACATGGTGGCCTCCATCATTCTTAAATGGAAGAAGTTTGGAACCACCAAGACCTGGGCGCCAGGCCAACCTGAGCAATCGAGGGAAAAGGACCTTGGTCAAGGAGGTGACCAAGAACCCGATGGTCACTCTGACAGAGCTCCAGCATTCCTGTGTGGAGATGGGCAAACCTTTCAGAAGGACATCAATGAAACCTGGCACCATCCCTATGTTGAAACATGGTGGTGGCAGCATCATACTGTGGGGATGATTTTCAGCAGCAGGGACTGGGAGACTAGTCAGGATCGAGGCAAAGATGAACGGAGCAAAGTATAGAGAGATCCTTGATGAATACCTTCTCCAGAGCACTCAGGACCTCAGACGGGGGGGTGAAGGTTCACCTTCCAACAGGACATCGACCCTAAGCACAACAGCCAAGACAACTCAGGAGTGGTTTTGGGACAACTCTCTGAATGTCCTTGAGTGACCAGCCAGAGACCAGACTTTAACCCGATTGAACATCTCTGGAGAGACCTAAAGATAGATGTGCAGTGTTGCTCCCCATCGAACCTGACAGAGCTTGAGAGGATCTGCAGAGAAGAATGGGAGAAACTCCCCAAATACAGGTGTGCCAAGCTTGTAGTGTCATACTCAAAAAAACTCTACGCTGTAATTGCTGCCAAAGGTGCTTCAACAAAGTGCTGAGTAAAGGGTCTGAATACTTATGTAAATGTGATAGTTCCGTTTATTTTATTTTTTTATACATTTGGAACAGAACATCTTAAAAGATAAATGCAAACTTCATCATCCAAGCATCACACAGAACTAAACATAAATTTGCGACCTAACAGCTAGACTAGTTTACAATGTACCACATCTCTGGTTAGCGCAAGAGACTAATGTAATGTTGTTTAGAAAATAAATGTGTCAGCTAACAGCAGCTAAAATCTTTATGATGGCAGCCATGTTTGTTTACGTTTGACTTGGCGAAAAATCCCTAATCGCAGAATGCAATTCACTATAAGGCGCAAATAAACAAAGTCAAAGATGTCTGCGCTCATTTGCTGAAAAATATGAATTTAGCTTAGTCACTTTTCAGCATATTAGAAATTGCTGATGTACTTGTTACAGTGTATACAAGGACCAGTGCACACAACTTGACAAGTTGTGTACCATTTTTGACATCACAGATTATCACACCAAATACAAGCCTACTGCCTAGCCTAACCGTAGCGCAAAATCTAAATAGGGATGAAACCATTTTAGGGGGGGTTTGTGGGGGTCATTTCATTTGTGGGGGGTTTTCAAGTCCATGGGGGGTAGAAATGAGGGACGATATCATGGGGGGATATTGCCAAGTTGAAACAGTCTACAAATAATTAGCAGGCAGCGTGCCTTGATTTAAGGGCAGCGCTGGTAACTCTCCTGTTGCGTAACAATCACATTTTGGAGCAGTGAGAGCATTCTGACATCACAAACTCACTTGCAGGGGCGATGGTTAGAGATATTTGGAACTCACGGGTGAAAGTGTTAAGTAGTACTTTAAAGTATTTTTACTAAAGTAGTTTACACTACTGCCTAATTGTAGCCCAACCAATATCGAAATGGAGATTCAGTGAAAAGAAAAATCTAGCAAATATTGATTCACCACGCTTGTCTCAAAGCAGTGCAAAATGATGCTTTAGCCACACGCGTGTCGGCTATTGCTTCAAATGTTTTATAATAGTTGAATGGCTTTGGGAGTTTCAATAAGCAATAGTTTTGGCTGTTCAATTGCATTAGCCTACTTTATTTCAAAATCATCCAGAGATATTCATGAAATTGTTTATGGATCGATTAACAAAAATGCATGTTGTGGCTGGGCTATGCAAAGAGATGGGTGATTCAAGTGGCATAGTTTAGAACTACCGGAGTATACTGGCACTTGTAGCTGACTAGCAACCATCAAGAATGTTTTAGGCTTAGTTGTAGTTCATATAAGGACGTCAGTCAATTGAAATCAATTCATTAGGCCCAAAACTATGGATTTCACATGACTGGGAATACAGATATGCATCTGTTGGTCACCAATACCTTTAAAAAAAGGTAGAGGCGTGAAACAGAAAACCTGTCACGACTTCTGCCGAAGTCGTTGCCTCTCCTTGTTCGGGCGGGGAGGCCGTGGCTAGATATAAGTTTGAGGAGGAAACCCTGGCAGCCGGCAGTATCTCCGTTGTATCCCGTGGGTAGGGATAAATGGATCCTCACACTTTGCCCATGGACCTGGAGGAACGCGTTCAGGAACAAGCGAGGGAGCTTGAATGTATCAGCTCCGTCATGGAGCACATTGTCCAGAAAATGGATCGCTGGGAGAGACAGGGAGTTTCTCCAGCACCACCACCACCACAACCGGAATCTCCAGTGAACATTTTTTCCTCTCCGGAATCGAGGATCCATTTATCCCTACCCTGTTTCCCCTCATGTCTTGGTCAGAGATTCTGTCATGCATAGGTGTAATATGTGGCAGGGAAGTCAGGCGCAGGAGAGTCAAACTGAGTGTAAAATGGAGTCTTTTAATACAGTTCCACGAGTATGCTCCATAACAATAAATGAACAAACAAACCAAACATGGGTACGAGGACCCGACGCGCACCTATGCAACAATCACACTATACTGACAACAAAACAATCTCTGACAAAGACATGAGGGGAAACAGAGGGTTAAATACACAACAGGTAATGAATGGGATTGAAAACAGGTGTGTGGGAAGACAAGACAAAACCAATGGAAAATGAAAAAAGGATCAATGATGGCTAGAAGACCGGTGACGTCGAACGCCGAGCACCGCCCGAACAAGGAGAGGCAACGACTTCTGAAGTCGTGACAAAACCAGTCAGTATCTGTGCTTTATGTTGGTTATTTCCTTTATTTTGGAAGTTACCTGTTGATTAGAAATATGATTTCTTTCTGTGTGATATACTGTAAAAGGAGAATACGCAACTTACAACTTATGTATGTGAAGAGTTTTAGAGTTATCATGCTTGATTGAATGTGCCCAAGGTCCCCTACGGTACATTGAAGCAGTGTCAGAGGCAGTGTCTGTGTCATAACTTCCAAGTCCCTGTCTTCTCTCTCAGCCCCAGCCACGTGTCCCCCCCAGCTCGGGTGACTTCATGTGTTCGGAATGTGACAAGGTGTTCCCCCTGCAGTGCATGTTGACGCGCCACCTCAAGTGCCACAGCATGGTGAAGAGACACCCCTGCCACTGCTGTGGCAAGGGCTTCAATGACACCTTCGACCTAAAGAGGCACATGCGCACTCACACAGGTGAGGCATGCAATACTCAGACACAGACTCACACAGGTGAGGCATGCAATACTCAGACACAGACTCACACAGGTGAGGCATGCAATACTCACAGACTCACACAGGTGAGGCATGCAATACTCACAGACACACACAGGTGAGGCATGCAATACTCACAGACACACACAGGTGAGGCATGCAATACTCACAGACACAGACTCACACAGGTGAGAGGTGTGAAAAAAAACACACACACACACACACACACACACACACACACACACACACACACACACACACACAGGTGGGGAACTTGCAAACACACACACAGGTGACAAGCATGCAAACATACACAGTGCTGTGAAAAAGTATTTGTCCCCTTCCTAATTTCTTATTGTTTTGCACATTTGTCACACTTAAATGTTTCAGATCAAACACATTTTAATATTACACAAAGATAACCCAAGTAAACACATAATGCAGTTTTTAAGTGATCAATTTATTTAGGTAGGTTCTACAGCAGGGCAATGATCCAAAACGCAAGTCCACCTCCGAATGGCTTGAGTGGCCTAGCCAAAGTCCGGACTTGAATCTGATTGAGATGCTGTGGCGTGACCTTAAAAAGGCGGTTCATGCTTGAAAACCCTCCAATGTGGCTGAATTAAAACAATTCTGCAAAGAAGAGGGGGCCAAATTTCCTCCACAGCGAAAGACTCATTGGCAGTTATCGCAAACGCTTGATTGCAGTTGTTACTGCTGAGGGTGGCACAACCAGTTATTAGGTTTCGGGGGGAATTACTTTTTCACATAGGGCCATGAAGGTCCGGATAGCTTTTTTCCCTTAATAAATAAAATCATCACTTAAAAACTGCATTTTGTGTTTACTTGGTTTATATTTGTGTAATATTTACATTTATTTGATGCTCTGAAACGTTTAAGTGTGACGTGCAAAAAAATAAGAAATCAGAAAGGGGCAAATATGTTTTTCACAGCACTGTACACACACACGCACACACTAGTGGAGGCTTTTCAATTTTAAAACATTTAGATAGAACTATACTAAATATATTCACGTCACCCAAAAATGGATTAAAACACACACACTATTCTGCAAAGAAGGTCTACAGAAGCCTTGACAGCACTCTGGAGGGTAGCACCTGGAGGACAGCTAGCTTCCATCCTCCTCAAGATGCATTGACTTAAATACAAAACCTAGGAGGCTCATGGTTGTCTCCCACTTCCATAGACTTACACAGTAATTATGACAACTTCCGGAAGATGTCCTCCAACCTGTCAGAGCTCTTGCAGCATGAACTGACATGTTGTCCACCCAATCAAAGGATCAGAGAATGAATCTAGCACTGAAAGGATTGGCTACAGCTAGCTAGCACTGCAGTACATAAAATATTGTGAGTAGATGACTCATAGAGAGAGAAATACAATAGTTGAACAGTTTCGAACACATTCATTTCTTCCAAAATGAAGGAGAAGCAAGAGAGAAATAGAGAGCGAGAGAGATTGACTGGGACTGTAGGTAAAGTGGGGAAAAATACACATTTGGACACCTACTCATTCCAGGGTTTTTCTTTATATGCACTATTTTCTACATTGTAGAATAATAGTGAAGACATCAAAACTATGAAATAACACATATGGAATAATGTAGTAACCAAAAAAGTGTTAAACAAGCATATAAAAACTGATTATTAAAAAAGTATTGCATTAGAAAAACATAGCTTGATCTAAAACAATTATATTGTATTTGAAAATCACTATTAGTTCAAGATTAGTAACACTAAATCAGGCATTTTATGATAAATAGCCCAACTCATTTTGCTCCTAAACAATTCTGGGCTCACGGTTCAAGCTTACTAAAATGGTTATTCAAAAAGTTTTAAACAGCATTTATAAAATATGTCATACATACAGTATAAGGATACGTGAACCTTTAAAAAGTGCCACCCCCTCCCCTTATTTCCTCTCACCTCCTTGCCTCTCCTCCACTTCACTCCTTTCCAAAACTCTTCCCACTCCACCCTTCTCTCACCTTTTCTTCACTCCCCTTCACATACTGCAAGTCCCTGTGCTCCAGTTGTAGCTCAATGGTTTCCAAAGTGTCTTTTATGTACCTCCAAGTAGACCGAAGGGTTCTTCTAATGGTTGGATGGACGGGATGATGTCTCATTCACTTTTGAGCGAGGAGATTTGGAATTTCCAATGCGTTGGAATCTTTTATTTTTACATTTTCCTTTTCTCTTTCTCTTTTTCCAAGGTGGCTTGATGTTTCTTGATCTGTCTTTGTATTGTTGGTCTTTCTTTGACCTTGACGTCTTTGCCTAAAACACAGTAAGCACTATTAGTATTGTAATCACTATAAGTATTGTAATCAATCGACCAATCAGTTAATCAATCAGCTATTCAATGAATCAATCAGCAAACCAATCAATAAAAAAACACACCAAAAACATAATAATTAGCATGGGCTTGGTTTAGTAATATAGAATAGAGCATAAATATAAGGAACTGTTGTGAACACAACTCAAGTATATCCTGAATAGTAAAACATTAAAGTGCCCAGCTGCAAGCTTGCTCTAACCTTGAGAGCCCTGACATTGGGTCATGTTCAGGAAGTGGGGGAGGTGTGGGGGGAGGGGTAAAATATGCCCTAGCTGTTGCTCTGGCCTTTCTTCTCTCGTAGTCTCTCTCCATTGTTTCCTTAGAACAGCTTCTCTCTCTCACTGACATCCACTACCCTCTTCTTTTTCCATCTCCCTGTATCTCTGCCATCTCGGTCTCTTTTTCTCAAGGTACTTTTGTCTTCTTTCTGGGTCTGTATCACGGCATGATCGGTAACGCTGCTGCATTTCTGGACCACTGAGTCATGGTGCCATTCCCTAACAAAATGCCTAAGTATGATTCTCAATCAGAGACAACTAATGACACCTGCCTCTGATTGAGAACCATACTAGGCCGAAACATAGAAATACCCAAATCATAGAAAAACAAACAGACTGCCCACCCCAACTCATGCCCTGACCATACTAAATAACGACAAAACAAAATAAAGGTCAGAACGTGACACCCCGAGGGGCCTTATTGCTATTATAAACTGTTTTTCCAATTTAATTAGAGCAGTAAAAGTAAATGTTTTGTCATACGGTCTGATATATCACAGCTGTCAGCAAATCAGCATTCAGTGCTCGAACCACCCAGTTTATAATTTATATTTGAAATTGGTAACTCTAATGAACTTACCCTCTGCAGCAGAGGTAACACTCGGTCTTTCTTTCCTGTGGCGGTCCTCACGAGAGCTAGTTTCATCATAGCGCTTGAGGGTTTTTGTGACTACACTTGAAAAAACATGACTGCCCACCTTGTCTTAACGTAATGATGGAATGTTGTTTCTCTTTGCTTATTTGAGCTGTTCTTGCCATAATATGGACTTGGTCCTTTACCAAATAGGGCTATCTTCAAAGCTGTCATCAAGGCAAAGGGTTGTTACTTTGAAGAATGTCAAATATAAAACATATTTTGATTTGTTTATCACTTTTAGGAGGAAATAGGAAGTAGTACAAACAAAGAAAAACCCTGGAATGAGTAGAAATCAGGGACACAGAAAATATTAAATAAAGAAACAATAAATACAGTAATCATGAAAAAAAGGATGACAGATTTTAAAAAGTAGGACTATAAAATAATGAATTAATATGTTGAATATTTTATGACTTGTAAATATCGTAGAAGTGGATAAATAGCAGCAGGGACATGGCAAAAACACCTACATCCACTGAAAACAAAATGGTCAAAATGCATAAAATCCCCTTTTGAGAGTCATATCTTTTTTTTTATGGTAAAGGACACCTAACTTGATATTTTAAGCCCTTTGGAACGAAACATTTGAATCTAAATAAGAGGTGTTATTTCCTGGGGACAGAAAAGGCACCGCCTAACAGGAATGACCCATGGAAGAAAATTTAAAAAATGTTCCCAACAGAGGCATTTGGAATGTTATGAATTTCGAGATATGCATTATGAAATAAAACATGTTCAAACAGGGGGGAGTTTATTTTGAGCACCTGCCCCCGCACACACCCTCTCTCCCCTCCCGCCAGGTATCCGTCCGTACCGCTGTGACCTGTGTGACAAGGCCTTCACCCAGCGCTGCTCCCTCGAATCCCATCTGAGGAAGATCCATGGCGTTTTCCAGCAGTATGCCTACCGCCAGCGTCGCTCCAAGATCTTCGTGTGCGAGGACTGTGGCTACACATCCAACCGGCCCGACGAGTACTTCCTCCACATGTGCCAGTGCCACCCGGGCAGCCAAGCCCTGCGCCGCTACTACCGCCACCAGGCACACGAGGGCGCCAACAACATGCTCTCTCAACACAAACCCAGCCCCTTTTTTATTTATACTCTGGCTGGGTATAATATGGGTTGATTAATACTCCGGAGTGAAGTTTCACCTAGGTACAGATATAGGATCAGCTTCCCATTCCCAAACCTTAATCATTAGTAGGGAAGATGCAACATTTAGATGAGCGTCTATAGGCAACTTTACTTGTTTCTGCCTTAGCCAATTCCTTTGTTGTTACCTTGTCACAAAGTAGATTAAAGTCTAGCACCAAGGCTAAATGCGTCACAAGCATTTCGCTACACCCGCAATGACATCCACTACACCCGCAATATCATCTGCTAAATATGTATATGTGGGCCTCCCGGATTTCACAGTGGTCTAGGGCACTGGTAGCTGTGCTACCAGAGACTTTGGGTTCGCGCCCAGGCTCTGTCGCAGCTGGCCGCGACCGGGAGGTCCGTGGGGAGACGCACAATTGGCCTAGCATCGTCCGGGTTAGGGAGGATTTGGCCAGATAGGGATATCCTCGTCTCATCACGCACCAGCGACTCCTGTGGCGGGCCGGGCGCAGTGCGCGCCAACCAGTTTGCTCGGTCACGGTGTTTCCTCCGACACATTGGTGCTGCTGGCTTCCGGGTTGGATGCGCGCTGTGTTAAGAAGCAGTGTGGCTTGGTTGGGTTGTGTTTCGGAGGACGTATGGCTTTCGACCTTCGTCTCTCCCGAGATTTGTTTATCACTTTTTTGGTTACTACATGATTCCTTTCATATGTGTTATTTCATAGTTTTAATGTCTTCACTACTATTCTACAATGTAGAAAATAGTACAAACAAAGAAAAACCCTGGAATGAGTAGAAATCAACAGGGGTTGTAGCGATGAGACAAGATAGTAACTACTAACAATTGGATACCACGAAAAGGGGGTAAAATTTAAATAAAATAAAAATGTGTATGTGACCAATAAAATTTGATTATATAAAAACATCTGTTTAAGTGTGACCATTTGAAAAGCACTGCCTACGTAAATGACTTGAACAGTAGAGAGCGCTGCTGCTTCCACATAAGTACATAGAATCAATTGAGAATAACACCCCATCATACTGTACACTCCTAACACACACAGTTCATAAGTTCATGGCTGTGACTCGGTGGCAGTTCCACATGATGAAGGCCTACAGGCTGTACACTCCTAACACACACAGTTCATAAGTTCATGGCTGTGACTAGGTGGCAGTTCCACATGATGAAGGCCTACAGGCTGTACACTCCTAACACACACAGTTCATAAGTTCATGGCTGTGACTCGGTGGCAGTTCCACATGATGAAGGCCTACAGGCTGTACACTCCTAACACACACAGTTCATAAGTTCATGGCTGTGACTCGGTGGCAGTTCCACATGATGAAGGCCTACAGGCTGTACACTCCTAACACACACAGTTCATAAGTTCATGGCTGTGACTCGGTGGCAGTTCCACATGATGAAGGCCTACAGGCTGTACACTCCTAACACACACAGTTCATAAGTTCATGGCTGTGACTCGGTGGCAGTTCCACATGATGAAGGCCTACAGGCTGTACACTCCTAACACACACAGTTCATAAGTTCATGGCTGTGACTCGGTGGCAGTTCCACATGATGAAGGCCTACAGGCTGTACACTCCTAACACACACAAGTAGTTCATAAGTTCATGGCTGTGACTCGGTGGCAGTTCCACATGATGAAGGCCTACAGGCCAGACTCTTGTCCGTCATGTGTTATTTCATAGTTTGATGTCTTCACTATTATTCTAGTAAAAATAAAGAAAGAAGGAATGGGAAAAAATGTCAGTCTCTCGATGTGCAAAACTGATAGAGACATACCCCAAGCGACTTACAGCTGTAATCGCAGCAAAAGGTGGCGCTACAAAGTATTAACTTAAGGGGGCTGAATAATTTTGCACGCCCAATGTTTCAGTTTTTGATTTGTTAAAAAAGTTTGAAATATCCAATAAATGTCGTTCCACTTCATGATTGTGTCCCAGTTGTTGTTGATTCTTCACAAAAAAATACAGTTTTATATCTTTATGTTTGAAGCCTGAAATGTGGCAAAAGGTCGCAAAGTTCAAGGGGGCCGAATACTTTCGCAAGGCACTGTATTAAAGACCAATTCATTTTGACTTCCACATGGTTGGCAATTTTCTTCCTAGTATTTCTTTGCAAGTATTCTTTATTACCCCAGCACCTACATTTGTAAGAATGTGCGTATGACCACAAACCTTTCTGTAGAAGGTTCTAAAACTGTCATAAATAATGCACTGTGCCAAACTGTGATGTAAATGTGCATTATATGTACTGGTGCATCAAAATCCTTTAAAAAGTTGCCAATACGATGTTTCATAGGAAACATCTTGAAGAGTTCAGAAATCTATAATGTGTTGGGCAAGTATGTTGGATAGATGTCGAAACAGGTTACAGAAGAAGGAATTCTGAATTGATCATACGCACACGTGTTCTAGAATATTGTACAATTGACTTTCCTACTTTTCAAATTCTCAGTGAAGCTGAAGCAATTTTTTCAACTGTCAACACATTCAAATGAATCAAGGACGCATACTGGAGGCGCATTGGTTGGGGGATTATGGGGAGGTGCATGTTTGGGTTGTGCAACCCCATGGATGGTGGTGTCAGAGCCACGTAGCCATGTTACAATGGGGAGCCGGACTATTATCTACGTTTTAAGCTCTTCCCTGCTCTTCCAGAGGCAGTTTGGAACTCAGTAGAGAGTGTTGCAACCAAGGACAGACGATTCTTACTCACTACGTAGCACTCTGCGCTCCCATTCTGTGAGCTTGTGTGGCCTACCACTTCTTGGGTGAGCCGTTGTTGCTTCGAGTGGTTTCCACTCCCCAATAACAGCACTTACAGTTGACCGGGGAGGCTGTACTAAGGCATACATTTTGACAAACTGACTTGTTGGAAAGGTGTCATCATATGACGGTGCCTCGTTGAAAGTCACTGAGCTCTTCAGTAAGCCCATACTACTGCCAACGCCTGTCTGGAAAATGCATGACTATGTGCTTGGTTTTATACATCTGTCAGCAACGGGTGTGGCGGAAATAGCCGAATCCACTAATTTGAAGGGGTGCTTTTGCACATACTTTAGGTCATGTATTGTAGTTGTCACAGCAAAAAGTAATTATTCCCTTAAAAATACGCATGTTTGACAATGCGTTTCATAATTTTTCGACCACATAGGGGCACTGTAGGCTGTCGCACTTCATTCATGAGCCAAGCGAGATAGATCCATAATAAAGATTTTATTAGTATAATTCCTATGGTTTCCAAAATATTATTAAATATGTGCAATTAAACGTTAAGGCATCTCAGTAATACAATATATATATATAAACTGAGTATACCAAACATTAGGAACACCTTCCTAATACTGAGTTGCACCCCGCCCCCTCCCTTTTGCCCTCAGAAGAGCCGCAATCCGTCGCGGCATGGACTCTTCAAAGTGTCGAAAGCGGTCCAGAGGGATGCTGGCCCATGTTGAGTCCAATACTTCCCACAGTTGTGTCAAGTTTGCTGGATGTCCTTTGGGTGGTGGACCATTCTTGAAACACACAGCAAACTGTTGAGCGTGAAAAACCAAGCAGCATTTCAGTTCTTGACATAAATCGGTACGCTTGGCACCTACCACCATACCCAGTTCAAAAGCACTTAAATGCTTTGTCTTGCCCATTCACCCTCCGAGTGGCACACATACACAATCTATGTGTCAATTGTCTCAAGGTTTAAAAATCCTTCTTTAACCTGTCTCCTCCCCTTCATCTACACAGATTGAAGTGGATTTAACAAGTTACATCAGTAAAGGATCATAGCCTTCACCTGGATTCACCTGGTCAGTCTATGTCATGGAAAGTGCAGGTGTTCTTAATCTTTTGTATACTCCGTGTATAATGCCACCTCTTTTAAACAAAATGAAGTCACAAATGTATGACATTTTATAGTACCCAGTGAGTGACAACTGTGCTCTTCCTCATGCACATCTCAAGTATTGCTCAAATACAAAAGGCCTTGCAACCTACAGTACACAGTGCATATATTGTAGTATACAGCCCCACGATGAAGGTGTCATAATACCCATAGCCCTAGAGGTCAAACAGGTAAATATATTGATTTAAGTCACTTTGTCCTAGAGAGATTTACGCATCTATCACAACATCACACCAGGGTAAGCCTGCACAAAACACAGCCCTTATTATAAGTGTTTCTAACATCCCCCACGTGAAAGATGAATGGTGGAAAAAACGATTGGAACCATTTCCCTATTTGACCGCTAGGTTTTGTGGGTATTATGACTCATACTGTGGTACTCTATACGGTTTCTCTCAAAATCCAGTATAATTCTCTTACATGCCTCAATGTCCAAAGGAACATTTTAGGCCTATATGATTTAAAATGTCTTACCAAACAGCAAGGAGTATATACAAAAGCATGTTGACAGCATAATAGCTAGCAACAGGACACATAGTTTGGGATTCAAACCAATAGCCTTATGTTGGTTACTTGGCTGTACTGGACTTATGTCCCATAGCTCTCCAACATATATCCTTAGTACACATCATCTATAGTGTAACCTATCTCTGGTCAAGGTCATTGTGGCGCTTAGCCTTCCTGTTTGTAGGAAGGCTCACTGTCAGCAAGCTGCATGTAACACCCTGGACCAGACCTAATTCTAACTTTACAACCTAGATTCGCTCGAATCTAGGTTGTGCCTTTAGATTTTGAGAAAATGAACAACTCAGGAATCATTTTCTTCTCAAACACCAACCCTCGGTCTGGTCTGTTTGGTCTATTTCGCAAGCATTCCCGGGAAGTCTTGTGATGTTTAAGTCTCGTTGATATCCCAGGCTTATATGCGCTGTTCCCAATAGCCTGGGGACAAGGTTACTCTATCCTTAACCTTCAGTCAGCGCTCGCTCAATATTGTACTGTAGCTGTGATTTATGTACTCCAAACAGGCTTATCTAAAATGCCTTTAAATCAGAGCCTCTAGTCTATCTCTCAGACGACTCAACACTATCTCTCAGACGACTCAACACTATCTCTCAGAAGACTCAACACTATCTCTCAGAAGACTCAACACTATCTCTCAGACGACTCAACACTATCTCTCAGACGACTCAACACTATCTCTCAGACGACTCAACACTATCTCTCAGACGACTCAACACTATCTCTCAGACGACTCAACACTATCTCTCAGACGACTCAACACTATCTCTCAGACGACTCAACACTATCTCTCAGACGACTCAACACTATCTCTCAGAAGACTCAACACTATCTCTCAGACGACTCAACACTATCTCTCAGACGACTCAACACTATCTCTCAGACGACTCAACACTATCTCTCAGACGACTCAACACTATCTCTCAGACGACTCAACACAATCCACTCTTAGAAGCATAGATACAAAGTACAATGGAGAACTCAAACAGTAAATAACCATTAGATGGTGCTGTTAATAAGTCATGCCACTAATATTGGGCAAAATGCATCAATGTCCAGGTGGGCTGGAGAGTGTTGGCTTATGGAGGATGCTGATTGGCCCCCCTGGCTGTCACTCAAACCAGCAATGTCTTTTTTCTATGGTGTCTTCTTTGTTTTCAGTGTTCACTTTTACCTCTGTCCCATTGGTAGTTTAGGAGATGTCCTTCATTTGATTATTTACATCTCCTCATTCCTTCTAGTGACAGTCATTAGCTTTCCCATGTCTGTCCAACTTCCTGCAAGTTTCCAGTTCTGCTGTCCCCATTGCTCTCAGTTTATTTATGCCCCAGCACTCTGCTCAGTGCCATGAGTAACATTGTCTTTAGCACCCACCCACCCACCATACTCAAAACTCTCTCATTCCAAGATACTGTAATAGGACTCCTCGGTGGAATAGAGAAGTCTGTCATTCCCCACTATAGTGAGGGTGGGGTGGGGGGGTTCAGGAGATTTCAGCACAGCAGTGTCTGTCCCAGGCTTGGGGCTCTCCCCCCTCCGCACACACTAACAGGTAGGACTCAGTCCTCTCCTGTGGCCAGCGCACCTGAGAGAGAGGATGAGATGAAGAGAGAGGAGGCGAGAGAGGGAGAGAGGGAGAGGGGGCAGACAAGGGGAGAAACATGAGGGAAAGGGAGAAGAGAGGGAGAGAGAAAGGTGGAGACATTGTGGTAAGGACGGGGAGAGAGTGCAAGTGAGCGCAGAGAAGGAAAGATGCAGTCAGTAAGGGAGGGATAGAGAACATGAAGAGGAAACAATAGAAAATAAGTCATTTTTTCATCAAGCATATATCACTCTAAAGATTTACACCACTTGTGTCCCAAATGACACCCTATTTCCTATATAGTGCACTACATTTGACCAGACCCCTATGGGACCTGGTCAAAAGTAGCACACTAAATAGGGTATAATGTAGGATGAAAACATTGTTTCTCGTCCCCATGTAGATGTTGCCATTTCCTACCCTGTGGAAGAGCAGCAGGTGGCGGTGGAGAGGGATCACCAGCGGGTAGTGACAGGCAGGGGCTGATCTTCTTCCCTGAAACACACTCACAGTCAGCCACCGAACAGGATTGAAGGCCGCGGTATGGATGCAGACGTTTTTTGTGTGCGAGTCACAGCACAGCATAGCACAGCATGCCGCACTCGTCTGGGACAAAATCCGTGAAAGAAAAGCAGACACAAAATGAATGGTTATTTCCCTGGGGGTGATGAAGACACGTGGCATTGGTAAATTCAATTGAATGCAGCAAAATATTTTTCCCCAGGCAATTTTGACCCAGGCGAGAGTGGCATGCTGTGCTGTGACGCACGCAAAAAAGACTGCATTTGTAACATTTTATTTGGGGATAGTACCCTACAGATGGTTTACAGGCCACATTTATCCAATCTCACCCTACCCCGAGCACCATCAAAGGGTACAGACCAGCAAATTGTATCAACCATCTATAGAGGACCATCCAAATAAAGTGGGATACATTGCAGGAGCATAAATAGGGGTTGGTGTCGATTGTGAGGGAGGAAAGAGCTTGTTTTCTTCTCTTTACTTTACCTCTATATCCTCATGAAAATGTACACACATTCTCTGTATATACCGGAAAACAAGGCTAATATTACTTGATAAAACAAGACGCTTCCAAACTGACAGAGCAGACAGCCAAACATGTGTTTTGTATGCCCTCAGAAAGCCTTTGATAATCTCAGAGGGAGGGAGGGAGGGAGGGAGGGAGAGAGGGAGAGAGGGAGAGAGGGAGAGAGGGAGAGAGGGAGAGAGGGAGAGAGGGAGAGAGAGAGAGAGAGAGAGAGAGAGAGGGCGTGAGAGAGAGAGAGAGAGAGAGAGAGAGAGAGAGAGGGCGTGAGTAAGGCTTACATTGTCCAGACAGTGGGCAGGCAGAGAAAGAGACGACGGGCAGACACGCAGTTCTGTGATTGGAGAAGAGAGAGGTATATTAGAACAGCGCAAGACAGCAGGGGCCTGTTCAGGATGATGAAACGTTACAGGAACGTTATAGAACAGATACGGTTGTCTGTCACCCAGAATCGGGGATTAGCTGTATCGTGTCAGCTCTATTCATGACATTTCTATCTGCAACGTTCCACAACGTTTGCCTACTGGACATGGCAAAGGACTATGTAGCGCCACTGCTGCAGGTGACTGTTTTGGGTGGGAGCACGGCTGATGAGCCACATGACTTTGCCATCCATGTGAAAAAGAAATCAATAACAATTTCAGCAGGAGTGATTGCGTGAGTGAATCGGTGTGTGAAAGTGAGAGAGAGAGAGAGAGAGAGAGAGACGGTGATGAAAATGAAGGGATTGGAAAGGGTGAGAGGGATTGCCAGTATTTCTTGAAAACCTTAAAGTGCCCCTGCAGAGGAAGTTGCCGTCACACTTTTGACTTAATTCCTAGTGCGGAAATGCTGTTTAGTTTCACCCTACGAACACCGACATATGGCTCCTTATAAATATTGATTGATCGGGCTGTAAGTGCTGTTATTGTGAAGTGGAAACGTCGAGGAGAAACAACGGTTCAGCCGTGAAGTGGTAGGCCACACAAACTCACAGAACGGGACCGCCGGGTGCTGAAGCACGTTGCGCATAAAAATTGTCTGTCCTCGGTTGCTCCACTCACTACCCAGTTCCAAACTGTCTCTGAAAGCACAATAACCTTTCGTCAAGAGCTTCATGGAATGGGTTTCAATGGCCGAGCGGCACACAAGCCTAAGATCACAATGCGTAATGCCCAGCGTAGGCTGGAGTGGTGTAAAGCTTGCCGCCATTAGATTCTGGAGCAGTGGAAATGCGTTCTCTGGAGTGATGAATCATGCTTCATCTGGCAGTCTGACGGAAGAATCTGGGTTTGGTGGATGCCAGGAGAACGCTACCTGCCCCAATGCATAGTGCAAACTGTAAAGTTTGGTGGAGGAGGAATAATGGTCTGGGGCTGTTTTTCATGATTCGAGCAAGGCCCCTTAGTTCCAGTGAAGGGAAATCTTAAAATTGCAGCATACAATGACATTCTAGATGATTCTGTGCTTCCAACTTTGTGGCAACAGATTGAAGGTCCTTTGAAGGTTTCAGCATGACAATACCCTGTGCACAAAGCAAGGTCCATACAGAAATGGTTTCTGGAGATCGTTGTGGAAGAACTTGACTGGCCTGCACAGAGCCCTGACCTCAACCCCTTCGAACACCTTTGGGATGAATTGGAATGCTGACTGCGAGCCAGGCCTCACCACCCAATATCCGTGCCCGACCTCACTAATGCTGTTGTGGCTGAATGGAAGCAAGTCCCCGCAGCAATGCTCCAACATCTAGTGGAAAGCCTTCCCAGAAGAGTGGAGGCTGTTATAGCAGAAAAAGGGGGACCAATTCCATATTACTGCCCATGATTTGGGAATGAGATGTTCGACGAGCTGGTGTCCACATACGTTTGGTAATGTAGTGTATCATGTAATCCTACTGTATGTTCCTTATTATTTACTTAGTATTATCAAATTCACGCAGATACTGTATTACATTGTTGATGTGTATGGAGTGCAAATAACTAGTTAGCTTGTATTCTCCGAACAATAACACCAGTGTTCCCGTAGCACTCACATCTGTAGCCATGAAATGCTTTGAAAGGCTGGTCATGGCTCACATCAACACCACCCCCCAGACACCCTGGACCCAGTCTAATTTGCATACCGCCCCAACAGATCCACAGATGACGCCCAAACAGGTGACACGTTTTTTTTGCACTGAAACATTTAAAAAAAATCCCTGCTAGGAGGAAATGCAGGTTTTAACTAATTAAACAACAAAGAATATGATCTACATGATCAGTCTCTGTGTGTAAAATACAAGGTGGTTAATGTGAAACTAACTCACAGCTAAACAATTTTAAAGAAAGCAAACCAATGTTATTTGTTGCCGAGACTTTACTGCAAATGACACTCAAGTCTTGAGAAAAAAACTATACACTAATATTGCAGTTATCCATGACAGCCTTTATAATAGAACGCTTGTGAACACACACATCTACATTTTGCACTTGGGGGAAAAAACATCTTAAAGTAGAAATAGAATGAAACAAACAGGCATTCTATTTTTTCTCTATTATAGGGGCCGCTATAGTAGACATCGATGCACAAGGCCACATGTCTGCAAAAAAAAATGTTAACTGTGTAAAAAATGTAATCCCCCGTCACTCACACACGTGTTACTGTCACGTTCAACACAGAAAAAGCAATATCTTTAGGCTACACAACACATTATTACACTGTACACTTTCTGCCTGTGGACATCTGTTCTACAATGTGCCAGCAGAGCATGATACCCTTTGTTGGCAAAATCGATCTCTTTCAGGCAGAGTACACCTGGCATACCCCTTTTTATCCACTGTATTCAAAAAGTGAGGATGAAGGAAAGTGTGTTGTGTTCATTTCACCTCTAGTGGCATCCAGGTCCAGCTCCAACTCCACTTGTTCCCTGAATCCACTTGTTTATCAAGCAACGTCTCATTTTCACCCAATTCTCCCATTCAGAAAATTAACAACATACTGTAGAGGGAAACCATTAGTTCTAAGATGTGTGTTAGTTCGTTAGCAAGTTAACTATTTAACATTTCACATAGATTGCCAGGGTCCAGTAAGCAACAAACACGTTATAACATGAGGAACGGCAAGGAGTCAGTGCGAAATGTATTCACCCCCCTTGGCATTTTTCCTATTTTGTTGCTTTACAACCTGGAATTATATTAGATATTTTTTTAGGGGGTTTGTATCCTTTGATTTACACAACATGCCTACCACTTTGACGATTCAAAATATGTTTTATTGTGAAACAAGCAAGAAATATGACATAAAAACTGAAAACGAGCATGCATAACTATTCACCCCCCCAAAGTCAATACTTTGTAGAGCCACCTTTTGGGGTATGTCTCTATAAGCTTGGCACATCTAGCCACTGGGATTTTTGCCCATTCTTCAAGGCAAAACTGCTCCAGCTCCTTCAAGTTGGATGGGTTCTGCTGGTGTACAGCAATCTTTAAGTCATACCACAGATTCTCAATTGGATTGAGGTTAGGGCTTTGACTAGGCCTTTCCAAGACATTTTAATGTTTCCCCTTAAACCACTCGAGTGTTGCTTTAGCAGTATGCTTAGGGTCATTGTCCTGCTGGAAGGTGAACCCCCGTCCCAGTCTCAAATCTCTGGAAGACTGAAACAGGTTTCCCTCAAGAATTTCACTGTATTTAGCACCATCCATCATTCCTTCAACTCTGACCAGCTTCACAGTCCCTGCCGATAAAAAACATCCCCACAGCATGATGCTGCCACAACGCTTCACTGTGGGGATGTATTCTCGGGATGATGAGAGGTGTTGGGTTTGCACCAGACATAACGTTTTCCTGATTGGCCAAAAAGCTACGTTTTAGTCTCATCTGACCAGAGTACCTTCTTCCATATGTTTGGGGAGTCTCCCACATGCCTTTTGGCAAACATCAAACGTGTTAGCTTATTGTTTTCTTTAAGCAATGGATTTTCTTTCTGGCCACTCTTCCGTAAAGCCCAGCTCTGTGGAGTGTACGGCTTAAAGTGGACCTATGGACAGATACTCCAATCTCCACAGTGGAGCTTTGCAGCTCCTTCAGGGTTATCTTTGGTCTCTTTGTTGCCGCTCTGATTAATGCCCTCCTTGCCTGGTCTGTGAGTTTCGGTGGGTGGCCCTCACCTCTGGCACGTTTGTTGTGGTGCCATATTCTTTCCATTTTTTAATGATGGATTTAATGGTGCTCTGTGGGATGTTCAAAGTTTTCTTCTCCACAACTTTGTCCCTGACCTGTTTGGAGAGAGCCTTGATCTTCATGGTGCCCCTCGCTTAGTGGTGTTGCAGACTCTGGGGCCTTTCAGAACACTTGTATATACAGTGGGGCAAAAAAGTATTTAGTCAGCCACCAATTGTGCAAGTTCTCCCACTTAAAAAGATGAGAGAGGCCTTAAGCCAAAATACCAGCAACAGTGTGTGAAAACCATGTGAAGACTTACAGAAAATGTTTGACCTCTGTCATTGCCAACAAAGGGTATATAACAAAGTATTGAGATAAACTTTTGTTATTGACCAAATACTTATTTTCCACTATAATTTGCAAATAAATTCATAAAAAATCCTACAATGTGATTTTCTGGATTTTTTTTCTAATTTTGTCTGTCATAGTTGAAGTGTACCTATGATGAAATTACATGCCTCTCTCATCTTTTTAAGTGGGAGAACTTGCCTAATTGGTGGCTGACTAAATACTTTTTTGCCCCACTGTACCTACTAGCAGTGCTTAGCCTTTTCCGCTGGCGAAAGAAAATAAAAAATAACTGACGAATTACATAATTATTTTGAGTTTCATTACTCACGCAACATTCATCCCTTCAAGCAATGTCCGTTTAATAAGTTCAATCACCTCGTCACCACTGTAATATTTGTGTTGTGGAGAAATGGCCAGGCAGGAGACGGGAGTACAGTTAGTTTTCATTTAGTCAAAACCACTCGTGCTCTACAGTTCCCGGCAAAATAGTGCGCACGTGCATTTCCTATTAGGTGTAGTAACGTAACACTGCCGCAATACATTACTGCTTAGTAACAGCATAGTAACTAATATAAACAGATGTAGATCCCAGATACTACACTTTGAACACCTCTTTTTTACTTGAAGGATTATTTCATGCTGATGAAAGATAAGGGCCATATGTTTCGAAAGCCACATCGCAAGTGATTATTATTTGACGTTTCTATACAGCGTTGGGATTGTAGTTCACATGAGGCAGTCTTGGGCGAAGCTAATGGCTGAAAACTGTAGGGAGACGGCAGAATACCGCCTAGAGTTTTCGAGAGCTACTGTGGTGGTTCTAGCTTGCTTAGCCTACAATATGTGATGCGTTAAAAATATTGGAGAACTTGGCTACAGGAGCAGAAGAAAACTATTTTTTTATGAATGGAATTATGTCACCTCTTTGTGTGTGTGTGTGTGTGTGTGGGGGGGGGGGGCACCTGCCCCACCAGCCATCCATCCATTAGAAAGGAGGAAGACCCCCTGACACTGCTTCTTTATGAAGCTCATAATGCTGTATTGATTTATTGTCAGGGCCAATGACTGCATACCAGACCTATTTTTAGAGGGGATATTTATCATTTTGTTCTGGCCAAAGGCTCCAACATAAGCAGATGCTGCTCCTGCTATGCAACACTCCTTTTTCACAGTATGTGGCTCATATGGTCTGGAATTCCTACCATCTCACATTTGTCTTGATATTAGACACTGCTGCTTGTGAAGAGATGCTATATCCAATTGACGTCTATAGGAGGAGTTGATGCTGTACACATCAAATGTAAGAGAACTTACTGAAAAAGGGGGTGGGACTAGTTGGATGTGTCCAAAAAGAAATGTTCATTTTAGTTTTCCGTTGCAAAACAATTTAAAACTTTTTCAGTTGTGTGCCTTTAATAAACACAAGCCAGACCTTATCTTACTGAACTTGACGAGAGAGGCCACAGGTTCAAAATGATCTGTCAAATGGATGGAACAGAAACCCAGGGAAGGATGATAGAACAGGCAATAAAAACAAAAATTAAGAAGAGATGAGGAGGGATGAGTGCTGGGTCTCTTGCCTGTCTCCTTGGAGGACTTCAGGCCCCCGATCTCCACCCTTAGACTCTCCATCTCTTTCTCCAGATCTCCATTCCTCTTCTCTGCCTCATGTAGCCGTCTATGGAGATATGTGGATACGGTCAGCTCTGGTATTGGCTATGAATATTTACCTAAATATCAAATTACATCATGACATAATGGATACCTCTATAACATACATGTACATTACCTAGATGTCAAAGCTGTAAAGTCTGAAGGGAAAGGTGAGGGAGGCCCATTTTTAGCAGTAGAGCAATACTGCAATACATGCCCCTTATCAACGTGTCTGTCTGTCTGTCTGTCTGTCTGTCTGTCTGCACTCAGGGTTCATCTAACCTGTGCAGGTCCTCCTCGTCCTCCTCTATCGTGGTGTGAGTGGACTCTGCAGTACCCTGCTCCAAGGCTAGGGGGAGCTCAAGAAGGGCAGGCAGGCTGTCACTTGATGTCAGAGCGTCTCTGAGCTGCCACATCTGACTCTGAAAGCCCACACCACCCCACTCAGTGTCAGAAATACACGGCATGGTAAAGGTAATCATATCAGTTCCCCGAAAATAACAATCTCGTAGCCGTTAATATCTCTCGCATGCCTCACTCTCTGATGCATGCCACAGAACACAGACATTCAAGATGCAGCTAGCTCAAGAAGCACTAAGCATTTAGTCACAGCTGACTGGCACACTTGAGATGAGGTTAACTATAACAGTTAGTATTCCTGAATAAACAAACTGACATGTACATGTGTAACAGAGCTACAGCTAACTAGCTAGCGATTCTGTATTGGCTACATGAGACCACTCAAATTGACTTAACTAGCCTAGCTAGTGGTTGGTATTTAGTTTAGTTTTGACTATTACAACTCATCTCAGCTAGTCGCTAGTGTGGATAGTCAACCTACCAGCTTGTCCTGGAAATTGAGGCTTGGCAACCCTTGATGCCGCTGGTGGTCAATCTCCATCATGATGTCACAACTGCGGTCCAAGGCACCTGTCTGTCTGTAAGAGATTGATAAATTGGCGGAAACAAACATAACTGTTTTGACACAGTTTTGTATGATACCCCATTAACTTGAGGGACGTTTATACTGAGACAGTATATGATATGAATGTGACCTTGTAGCTGTGTAGGAGTAGCCAACGAAAGCCAGGTGAACACCGATAGGAGCCCTGTCCATCACGTCACTCAGTGTTTCCTGCAGGACAAAAGACAGCATTACATCTAGTGTGCTTTATATGCATGTCAGGTATGGGCAATTCCATGCCAGCACAGATGGATAATATACTTGGCATCTCAGATAGTTATGGCAATTCTCACATAGAAACTGGGAGGAAGGATGTTTGACATGCTCTTATACATTTGTATCACAAACCATTTAAGGCACTTTTAAGGTGTATACACACCTCCTGTAAGACTTTATGATCCGTAAACTACATGATACAGACATCATCTTGGTGTCATTACACTCTTTATAGTGTGATCAAATTCAGTCCTGCCCCCCCCCTCTTCCCCCCGGGGTGTATATTTTGGTTTTTGCCTTAGCATTACACAGCTGATTCAAATAGCTGAATGTTTAGCTGAATGTGCAATTCTAAAGGAGTGCTGTGATTGGTTAATGACCTACTGTATAATGTCCATTCCTATGTACAGTACCAGTCAAAATTTTGGGCACACCTACTCATTCTAGGGTTTTTCTTTATTTTGACTATTTTCTACATTGTAGAATAATAGTGAAGACATCACAACTATGAAATAACACATGGAATCATGTAGTAACCAAAAAAAGTGTTAAACAAATCAAAATATATTTTATATGGGAGATTCTTCAAAGTCGTCACACTTTGCCTTGATGACAGCTTTGTGATACAAATGTAAAAATCTTGTCAAATATTTTCCACCTATGCTGGCATGGAACTAACATTATACGTTGTCTAAGGTCCCTTCTTAGGCTTGCTTCTGGAGCCACGTCATATTGGAGCCAGACCACACTATCTACCAAGATATTTCTCATCTATATTATTCCTAGCTGTCTATTTACCACCACAGAACGAAGCTGGCACTAAACCAACTCTAAACCAACTCTATAAGGCCATAAGCAAAGAAGAAAATGTTCATCCAGAAGCGGCGCTCTTAGTGGCTGGGGACTTTAATGCAGCAAACTTAAATCAGTTTTACGAAGTTTTACTAGCATGTCATATGTGCAAGCAGAGGAAAACAAATCCTAGACCACCTTTACTCCACACACAGAGACGCGTACAAAGCTCTCCCCCGCCCTCCATTTGGAAAATCTGACCATAATTCTATCCTCTTGACTCTTGCTTATGAGCAAAAACTAAAGCAGGAAGTATCTGTGACTCGCTCAATGTGGAAGTGGTCAGATGACGCAGATGCTACACCACAGGACTGTTTTGCTAGCACAGACTAGAATATGTTCCGGGATTCATCAAATGGCATAGAGGAGTACACCACCTCAGTCATCGGCTTCAACAATAAGTGCATCGACGACGTCTTCCCCACACTGACTGTACGTACATATCCCAACCAGAAGCCATGGATTACAGGCAACATCCACATCGAGCTAAAGGCTAGAGCTGCCACTTTCAAGGAGTGGGAGACTAATCCGGACGCTTATAAGAAATGCCGCTATGCCCTCAGATAAACCATCAAACAAGAAAGGCGTCAATACAGGACTAAGATTGAATCCTACTCCACCGGCTCTGACGCTCATCGGATGTGGCAGGGCTTGAAAACTATTACGGACTACAAAGGGAAACCCAGACGCGAGCTGCCCAGTGACGTGAGCCTACCAGACGAGCTAAATGCCTTTCATGCTCGCTTCTAGGCAAGCAACACTGAAGCATGCATGAGAGTACCAGTTGTTCTGGATGACTGTGTGGTAACGCTATTTGCAGCTGATGTGAACAAGACCTTTAAACAGGTCAACATTCACAAAGCCGCTGGGCCAGACGGATTACCAGGACGTGTACTCAAAGCATGCGTGGACCAACTGGCAAGTGTCTTCACTGACATTTTCAACCTCTCCCTGACCAAGTCTGTAATACCTACCTCTTTCAAGCAGACCACCACAGTCTCTGTGTCCAAGGAAGCAAAGGTAACCTGCCTAAATGATTACTGCCCGTGGCACTCACATCGGTAGCCATGAAGTGCTTTGAAAGGCTGGTCATGGCTCACACCACAGTATCCTCCCGGACACCCTAGACCACTTCGAATTCGCGTACCGCCCAAACAGATACACAGATGATGCAATCTTAATTGCACTCCACACTGCCCTTTCTCACCTGAACAAAAGGAACACCTATGTGAGAATGCTGTTCATTGACTACAGCTCAGCGTTCAATACCATAGTGCCCACAAAGCTCATCACTAAGCTAAGGACTCTGGGACTAATCACCTCCCTCTGCAATCTTGGATCTTGGACTTCCTGACGGACACCCCCAGGTGGTAAGAGTTGGGAACAACATGTCTGTCACGCTGATCCTTAACACTGGGGCCTCTCTGGTATGTATTTAGTCCCCTCATGTACTCCCTGCTCACTCACGACTGGATGGACAAACACGACTCCAACACCATCATTAAGTTTGCTGACGACACAACAGTGTTAGGCCTGATCACCGACAACGACGAGACGACTACAAGGACGAGGTCAGAGAACTGGCAGTGTGGTGCAGGACAACATCCTCTCCCTCAATGTGAGCAAGACTAAGGAGATGATCGTGGACTACAGGAAAAGGCGGGCCGAACAGGCCGCCAATGAATCATCATCCAAACATCAAAGACAGCCATGAAGAGGGGCTGTGAAAAGTGGCATGGGCGGATTGACCGGTTGCATCAGTATCAAGTTCCTTCCCACCAATGAACTATCATCATCCAAACATACAAAGACAGCGTTACTCTTATTCTTATTGTGTTATGTTTTTATTATTACTTTTTGTTTTAGTCTACTAGGAATAAAATGTCTTACATAACTCTATGGAAGTTGCTCCATATTAGGACCCTTTACGTTTGAATGGATTGTATATAGATTGTATATCGGCTTTCCGGCTTAATACCATTTCACTGAGGCAGTCGTCCAACACATCAAAGTTGGAGGTGTCAGTGGCGTTGGAGACTTCAGGTTGGAAGGGTGCTGGAAGTTCATGCAGGGAGCCCCACTCTAGTCCACAGAAGAAAGGGTGGCCCCTGAAGTCCCCAGAGCCCCCAGCCCCCATACGATCCTCCCTCTCACAGATCAGCCCCATGATGAGGGAACGGGCCATGTTTGAAACCTCGGGGCCAGACTGTGGGAACTCAAAGTGCTCCTGGAGAGACATAATGGTTAGTTCCTTATACTGTAATTCAAGCTTGCAGCTCTTCTTCACAATTCTTTAGGTTTGAGCTCAATATATACATTGCTGCAGTCTTTGCAGATGTATAAGAAGATGGTTACAAAGATTACTATGGCCAAATCCCAAATCGACCTCTACGCTCTATGCACCTGATTGGATTTGACAGGTGTAAGCAATATCGTAATAGCTCTACCTTGTCCTCTGACAAGTGGAAGCTCGGTGGAAGTTCCACAATATTGCTTATACTAATCAAATTATCTAAGATCTCCACAAGTGCATTGAGTGTAGGGCTTAGGGGTCGATTTGGGATTGAGCCCTATTGAATATTAGCTATTTTTAAACATCTCTTCCTCCTCTGATTTCCCACCACTCTTGGCACCGATATGTACAGATACATATGTACATTTTCTGATGACTCTTCAACATGTTCTCCTGTTCAAGTTTTGAAGTGACCTTCTCTCAGTCGCCATCTTACCTGGAAGTTCATGATCTTGACATAGGTCTCCGAGATGGACTCTGCGTAAAAGGGCGTGGTCCCCTGCAGCATCTCGTATGCACAGACCCCCAGGGCCCACCAGTCACACTCAGGGCCATAGCCTCCCCCTCCCTCCACCGCACGCAGGATCTCTGGGGACAGGTAGTCGGGTGTGCCTACTGCCAAGGACGAGTGCACCTGCAAATGCAGTGACATGTCAACACACACAAATGCATTGACAAAAGTAGGATTCTATCCTTGGGATGCAATACGTTCACATTATAGAAGAGAGAAACCTTCCCTCACAGAAAGTAGTAGTTCTAACTCATTAGTAGCAACAGAAGTCTGTCACACTATAACACACAGAGGAGTACACCTGTGTCAACGGCGTGGTTTAGTGAGTAAGTAACCCTACCTGAGCCCGAAAGACTTGCTTTAGCTCCCCGAGCCTTGGCTTTAGCTCATAGGGCTAACACAGCCTTCCCACTGGGCACAAACTGGTTGAATAAACATTGTTTCAATGTGGTTTGTTAATTTCAACCACAGAATTATGTCCAAATAGACAAACCTGGTATAAAATGTTGCATTTTTACATGCAAAACATTCAGACATTCAACGTTTTAGTCACCGTTAGAAAAAAAAACTATAGGCTGGGCAATACCTCCTCCTGGAGAATTGATCTACTCTATATACACACAAATGTATGCGGACACTCCTTCAAATTAATGGATTTGGCTATTTCAGGTGTATAAAATATATCACACAGTCATGTAATCTCCATAGACAAACATTGGCAGTAGAATGTACTTACTGAAGAGCTCAGTGACTTTCAACATGCACCGTCATAGAATGCCACCTTTCGAACAAGTCAGTTCGTCAAATTTCTGCCCTGATAAAGCTGCCCCGGTCAACTGTAAGTGCTGTTATTGTGAAGTGGAAACATCTAGGAGCAACAACGGCTCAACCGTGAAGTGGTAGGCAACACAAGCTAAAAAGTATCTGTACTGGATAATGCTAGCGTGGCAGGCTAGCTAGCTACAGGCTAGCTAACATTAGCTTTCAGGTCGGATTTGAAAGTTAGTTTGTAGCTCATAAAAATATTCTGTATTGTCTAGGGCAAACCTAAATAATGGATGCAGCTACTGTATGGTGGTAGCGAACTCATGTCTAAGTCTGACTAATACAGTGAACTTTGTCCTGCCCTGAACTAAGCAATTATTGGAAAGACATTATTCAGATCTTATCACAGGTCACTAACATGACGGTACCACTAGATCCTTCCCTTATACTTCTCGGAGATGATTGTGTTCTACCAGTTAATATTTGTAGCAAAACCAGATTCATTAAATTGGCAGGCATTGCAGCCAATAAATGCACAGCTATTATATGGAAGAGTGACACTCCGCCAAGCAAGCAGATGTGGCTAAAAGAACTATCTTCCTATATTCCATCTGAAAAAATAACATACAATTTACGTAATAAACCCTTTGAATTTACTGATGTCTGGGGGGACTTTCAGCAGTTTCTAGAGACGTCACCAGCTGCCTCATTACTACTTTCCTCATTAATGTGTTATTATTATTTGTTTTTGTGTTGAATAATTTATTTTCTAGCATGGAATGTGAAGGTTATTCTGTTTTTTTTTGTTAGTCAGGGAAGCTAATACTGGTAGAGGGGAGGGAGGGGTGTGTTCCTGTCATGGAATGTGAAGGTCATTCTGTTTTTGTGTTGAATAATTTATTTTCTAGCATGGAATGTGAAGGTTATTCTGTTTTTGTGTTGAATAATTTATTTTCTAGCAATGTGAAGGTTATTCTGTTGTTTTTTGTTGTTAGTCAGGGAAGCTAATACTGGTAGAGGGGAGGGAGGGAAGTGTTTTGCACAATGTGTCCCCATGTAGCATTGTGTTTTCTGTAGGTGGAAGGATTAACGGGGCATTATCTGTGTCATATTTTCATGATTGATTAATAAAAAATAAAAAATGCCAATAAATATCTTATACCAAAAAAATGTTTTGGGGTCACTTAGAAATGTCTTTCTTTTGAAAGAAAAGCACATTTTTGGTCCATTAAAATAACATAAAATTGATCAGAAATACAGTGTAGACATTGTTAATGTTGTAAATGACTTTTGTAGCTGGAATATCTACATAGGCGTACAGAGGCCCATTATCAGCAACCATCACTCCTGTGTTCCAATGGCACGTTGCGTTAGCTAATCCAAGTTTATAATTTTAAAAGGCTAATTGATTATTAGAAAACCCTTTTGCAATTATGTTAGCACAGCTGAAACTGTTGTCCTAAATTAAAGAAGCAATAAAACTGGCCTTCTTTAGACTAGTTGAGTATCTGGAGCATTAGCATTTGTGGGTTTGATTTCAGGCTCAAAATGGCCAGAAAAAAATACATTTCTTCTGAACTTGTCAATCTATTCTTGTTTTGAGAAATGAAGGCTATTCCATGCAAGAAATTGCCAAGAAACTGAAGATCTCGTACAATGCTATATACTACTCCCCTCACAGAACAGAGGCCCCGGTGCAGTGATGATGTTCAAAGTACTCCAACATACAGAATAAACCAACAGACCACTTCAGCTACAATAACATTCTAAGTAATGGTTACAGATGCTTTTTTCTTTTCTTGCTATGACTGTGATATGTTGTTGTTTATCTACCTTAGTTGAATGCATTGAGTGCAAGTCACTCTGGATAAGAGCTCCTGCTGAATGACCCCAAAAAAATCGTGTCCACCGAGAGTCATCTGTTCTTTCGACCAATCGATTGGTTGAAATTTTTAAATGTGTATTTTTCTATAATAGAAACACCCTATGTTTGAATAAAATCAACTATATGTAGGCTACTGAGATTGTCTGATGCTTTAAGCACTGATATTAAAAATGACTAAAGAGGGAGACAGAGATTAATATAGCCTATCCAGAAGAAGAAAAACCTGTTCCAACCCACCTCCTCCCACTTTCGCAGATTCCGCCATTAGGCTCCTAAAAGTTGCCGGTAATAGCCTACACCAGCTGTGAGCAAGCTTTTCCATTTGGAGTGCCAAGTTATCATACCATTTCTACTGATCTGCATGCCAGTTATGATTTTCATATGCACATTTTTGTGGAACAGTTTCAATTCATTTCTAATAAAGTCTTCATATCTCAAAATCAATGTAATGTGGTGAAACAAAACGCTACCTAAATGAAAGTGACACATCTAAAAGTAACTTCTATTGCCATTGCCAATATTTAAAAATAGCCTTCATAAACCAACAAATAAAAACATTGCAGCGTGCAGGTCGAAAATATCCCGATGAAAATAAATATCCTATGAATCACACTGGCTACGCATGGCCAGTATGCAAGGAACTTAAAAACATTACATCAACTATATAAGAAGTAATCAGGCCTATTTTATGGTGTTTCCACCAGATCAGAGCATTACATACTGAATGGTTATCGAAAGGGAGAAAGCTAGTAGGCTATATTCACTCTCAATGGATGTAGAAAAGACGTTGTTTACTTGCTGTTTGAGGCGAAGAGAAAACGACTTTGAGAAGATTTTTTTCTACTGTGTTATTGACAGTACATTTGTTTATGTGTTACTCCTGTGTTGTTGTTTTTGTCGCACTGCTTCGCTTTATCTTGGCCAGGTCGCAGTTGTAAATGAGAACTTGTTCTCAACTGACCTACCTGGTTAAATAAAGGTGAAATAATATATAAAAAAACACAGTGATGGTGAGTCAAGACAATCAGAAATTGTATCAGATCCCCAAATGGGCACATTTATAGTTCTACATCTATGCGCAGGCCAGGTAGCCTAGGCCTACTTCTATACCTAATCAGAGTACTATACTGTGCTCTACTCTACTGAGCTGTATTGTGCTGTCCAAACCTGTGAACATAGATGTCCCAGACCAGACCAAATCTGAAACAATTATAGACATCTATTTTTGAGCTGAATCAAGGACGGTCTGGGTCCCCTGATGTGAAATGTATAGTGGGTAGAATCATTTTGGTTGTGAAGTGTTATCAAAAAGCATTGTCCTTTCTTTATAGTAACATGCAATTTACCACTTGGCTGTCTATTGTCACAGGACCTCTCAGTCAACACCACCTCATAAGATGAGAAAGTCAATTGTTTATGAGGATTGCCTGCTGCAGTTGTTTGAGAGATGTCAATTTTGCAGCCGAACATGCAACATAGAGAAGACCAGCAAGGGACCCTCAGCATCGTGCAGACATGTCCTCGCTGTGAGCAGGGCAGACACTTGAATCAGGTTGGTGACATTTGACTTGGTCAAATGGTGAACCAGCCCGATTGCTACGTTTCCCAGTCTATTTCATATGATATCTGAGGTGAAATAGAAAGGTGAGCGCAGCAATCCGGTTGGTTCCACCATTTGAATCATAACCACCGTTGATAATGTAATCAGTGTTTTGTGCGTGTGTTTGTGTGACCGAGCAGTATCTTTAATCTCGGGCTCCTGAGTGGTGCAGCGGTCTAAGGCACTGCATCTCAGTGCTTGTGGTGTCACTACAGACACCCTGGTTTGATTCCAGGCTGTATCACAACCGGCTGTAATTTGGGAGTCCCGTAAGGGCGGCGTACAATTGGCCCAGCGTCGTTTGGGTTTGGCAGGTGTAGGCCATCATTGTAAATAAGAATTTGCCTAGTTAAAGGTTACGTTTTTGTTAAATTAAAATAATGAGGGGCCAGGAGCTGATCTGAGCTGCCATGCCCATTAATGGGGCACTAGCAAAGATCTTACCTCCAGCCTCACCTCCTGCCTGCTCACTAAAGGTGATCGATGGTGAGAACAGAATTAGGTTTGTTTAGACTGACCTGTTCAAACTTCAACATAGCATATGTTTGTCAGATTTCACCTATCCTGACTGCCATTGGTAATAGAACAGTGACTGTGTATATGTTCATAGATGCATCTATCAGCCAGTACTTGGAGACTTGCAAGATGATGTGATGGAGTCCTGACCGACAGACAGGCTTGATACTGACGTCTCTGAATGGAGAAAGACCAGGCACTCAACACGTCCACAATGTGGGACTGAAGGTGATTACTAATGATACAGTACAACAGAAAACCTCTTTTCCGTCACATGAGGTGACGGTGGAGAGACGAAGCAGGTACGGGGAGTCAAACGTTTAATATATAACGGGCAGACACGAGAGAGGAACAGCGTCAGCACACAAGGAAACAAAGACGAAAACAATCAATGTAGAAGCGGGGAACAGAGCTGGGGAACTGACAAATATAGGAGAGGTAATAACAAGTGATGAGTGAGTCCAGGTGAGTCCAATATCACTGATGCGCGTAATGAGGGAAGGCAGGTTTGCGTAATGGATGATAGGAGTGCCTGATGCAGGGCAGCCTGGTGCTGGGGGAGCAGACGTGACACTTTCATTCTATGATGAACTGATGAACTCTGCCTTCACTCTGACTATTTCTACAGATGGAGAGGACCGTAGATGCTTTTGCCAGATGCTAGCTTTGGCCGTTTGATTGGGAAACCATAATTGGGTAAGTTTTATCTGACCTGTTCAAAATTCAACATAATACCTGTTTGTGTGTCAGATATTACCAATCCCAACTTTAATTTGTAATAGAAAAGTGACTATATGTGTATGTGTTCACAGACACATTTATAGAGCCAACAAATGGATACTTGCAAGATGTCCAGGCTGACAGATGGGCTTGATACTGATGTCTCAAAATGGAGAGAGGTCCTGATTTGGTCCTGCCGTACATACCTACACGTACGCTCACAAGACGCAGGCCTCCTAATTGTCCCTAGAATTTCTAAACAAACAGCTGGAGGCAGGGCTTTCTCATATAGAGCTCCATTTTTATGGAACGGTCTGCCTACCCATGTCAGAGACTCAAACTCGGTCTCAACCTTTAAGTCTTTACTGAAGACTCATCTCTTCAGTGGGTCATATGATTGAGTGTAGTCTGGCCCAGGAGTGGGAAGGTGAACGGAAAGGCTCTGGAGCAACGAACCGCCCTTGCTGTCTCTAACTGGCCGGTTCCCCTCTTTCCACTGGGATTCTCTGCCTCTAACCCGATTACAGAGGCTGAGTCACTGGCTTACTGGGGCTCTCTCATACCGTCCCTGGGAGGGGTGCGTCACCTGAGTGGGTTGAGTCACTGATGTGATCATCCTGTCTGGGTTGGCGCCCCCCCCCCTCGGGTTGTGCCGTGGCGGAGATCTTTGTGGGCTCTACTCAGCCTTGTCTCAGGATGGTAAGTTGGTGGTTGAAGATATCCCTCGAGTGGTGTGGGGGCTGTGCTTTGGCAAAGTGGGTGGGGTTATATCCTTCCTGTTTGGCCCTGTCCGGGGGTGTCCTCAGATGGGGCCACAGTGTCTCCTGACCCCTCCTGTCTCAGCCTCCAGTATTTATGCTGCAGTAGTTTGTGTCGGGGGGCTAGGGTCAGTTTGTTATATCTGGAGTACTTCTCCTGTCCTATTCGGTGTCCTGTGTGAATTTAAGTGTGCTCTAATTCTCTCTCTCGGAGGACCTGAGCCCTAGGACCATGCCTCAGGACTACCTGACATGATGACTCCTTGCTGTCCCCAGTCCACCTGGCCGTGCTGCTGCTCCAGTTTCAACTGTTCTGCCTTATTATTATTGGACCATGCTGGTCATTTATGAACATTTGAACATCTTGGCCATGTTCTGTTATAATCTCCACCCGGCACAGCCAGAAGAGAACTGGCCACCCCACATAGCCTGGTTCCTCTCTAGGTTTCCTCCTTAGGTTTTGGCCTTTCTAGGGAGTTTTTCCTAGCCACCGTGCTTCTACACCTGCATTTCTTGCTGTTTGGGGTTTAAGGCTGGGTTTCTGTACAGCACTTTGAGATATCAGCTGATGTACAAAGGGCTACATAAATACATATTATTTGATTTGATTTGAGAGAAACCTGGCACTGACTCGACACAACTTTTACTTGTATTCTTTTTTAAATTAATGAATTGAATGGTATCAGTCAATATGGGGAGGGAGAAACCCTGTGTATTCTGCACCAGGATCAGGAAATTCCTGTTGTATATGGGACACCACACAGGAAGGTATGACCGCTCTGACATGTTTGCCAAGGTAACCCCATTACCATCAGACAAGATGCCGACAGGCACAGTATCTGTATCTATACCATAGCACCATGTTATTTAACAAATCCATGGCCACATTTTTAGGATACTGTAACTATAGTTGTCTTCTTATGTAATCATATGAAGTGTGCTAGATAGCATGCATAGGTCATTGCAGGTCTGCAGAGATCTTCACAATTGCTGTAATAATCTGCACATAATCTCAAATGGCATTGATCACTGGCATTGATCGTGTACTTTTAATGTAATCTCAACTGCAATTTCAGGTCATTTTGGTTCTGCTAACACAATCTGTTGCATAAATAAACAATTTGACATCGTATTTACATTTGAACATTGCTGTGCTTTCAAATAGGTAAAAGCGCAGTGATAAACATTTGGGTGACAATTACACCAAAAATGTGACATTGTTTTTCCATTGGAATTAGGTTTGTAGATGGTTGAAGTGATAGTAGTGATAACGCATTAGAAATTCAACAAACTATTAGTTGTCTTTTTGAGTGGGCGAATATAGGTTGTAATCTCTTTAATCAACGTCTCAAGGAAATGCCCAATTATCCACATTGAAATGATGTGGTGTGCCCAGTGGGCTGCGACAGTAGACCCAGGTTCGATACCCAGTCTGTAACTTTTGCACAGCAATATTGTGAACAGTGGAGTGAATTGTGAGTGTTTTGCAGCCCTTTGGGGCCTCTCACCATGCCATCCTCCTGGACCCTCAGACAGGAACCGAAGTCCCCCAGCCTGATGTGGCCCTCTGCCGTCAGCAGGATGTTGTCAGGTTTGATGTCCCTGCAGATGGGAGTAAAAGACACCAATCTGTCTATATGCTTTCAAGGTCTTCCCATTCCCAGGCCATTTCTATGGGATTGCATAACTAATGTTGCAATGGTTCTTGGAATCCTGCACTCATTTGAGTTATTGTATGCTGATATATTCATCCATTCTATAGTCAACAATGTTCTCTGAACTTCCCTTGTAGGTGTTCCAAAGTAAGGAACAATTGTCCCAGTCTGTATTAAATAGACGTGTGGCGACGCCCACCTGTGGGGTAAACAACCTGTGGTTGCCTTGTTTACCCCATTGTCCTACAATGAAACCTTTTTCAAACACCATTTTCTTGTTCTCTGCTTTTTTAACTCAATTACACAACTACATTTAAGAAAAGAACACAAGAAAATTGACCATAATGCTTCAAGTAGTAAGTGGAGTTACAAACACACTACATTACACAAGTTAAATGTCTTACCTATGATAAAATGTTTTCCACACACGTAGCTACGTCTAGCCTACTTGAAAACCGGGTCTCCACAATTTCCCACTCTTACTCACTGAATAACCTGAAGCAACAGGGTTTCCCTACGTGGGAGTTTTGCGAAATAAGGATTGTTTTCCCCAATTTGTGGGTGTGGTCAAGAGGAATTCCTTGTTATGACATGATATCCAGCTCGCAGTATGTTCCCTGTTTTCTGAGTGTTCTTTCGAACATTCCTTCCAGAAACATGACTGTTTTCAGAACTTTAGGGGGGGCATTCTAGGAACACCACAAATTATTTGCTGGATGGTGTCGTCTTTTCGGGTGTCTCTGACTAACTAACCTGTGCACATAGCCCATCCTGTGGATGGAGTCAATGGCCATGACCATCTCAGCCAGGTAGAACTGCGCCATGTCCTCAGGGATACGGTCGCCAAACTTACTGAGCAGGGTCAACAGGTCACCACCCACGTAGTAGTCCATCACCAGGTACTGAGAGGGAGGGAGAGAGAGATATTGTGCAAGGGGAGAGAAAGTGCCAACAAAAGAGTGGACGAGAAATTGACTCATTTTTCCTTGGTGTATTTTGAGGGAAAGAAACTGAGGGCAGCTACATTTACACTGAAAAGACAGTGTAGCTTCAGTCAAAGTACACAGGGGGTTTCCCTGAAATGGCACTGATGAACAGAACAGACAAGAATCTGTTACGTGACCCTCGTAACTGAGTGCTTGTTACTGATACCCACCAGGTAATTGTCGTCCTGGAAGGCGTAGTGCAGCTCAGTGATCCAGCGTCGATCGCCCTTCAGTAGTACCTCTCTCTCCTCTTGGTAACAAGCTGTCTACAGACACACACACAGACACACACAGACACACACAGACACACACAGAAAGAAGGATGACGTCACATGCTGACACAAAATGTGTCCGTTCTGTGAATAGTGAGAATACAGTATACTGAAAAGTTCCTGTGTGTGTATGTGTGTTTATGTTTACCTCTCCTCGCTTCAGCATGTCCCACTTATTCATAATCTTCAGGGCGTACACTTGCTGTGTGCTATGCATCCTCGCCACAGCCACCTATAAACACGGCGCCACACACACACGTCACAACGGAGACAAGATTCAATTGTCCAATGTGCACCGTGACCTTGTGCGGTGTCCTCTCACCTCACTGAAGGTTCCTCGACCAATCACCTTCAAGATGTGGAAGTCATCCCTCTTGATGCGCGTCTTCTTCACCTGCCTCACCAGGGGCTCCACTGTGATTAGAGGATAGAGAGTTGTTATTGGACAAGAAAGGAAAGAGGGTGTTGGGGAAAAAAATGTCATGCTAATCAGGGCCAGCATTTTTTGTTGATGGTGTTTTGTATGGAGAAAATGTTTTATACATCACATGTCCTTTAAAAGCATGCCTGACACACACACTGTTAACAAGAAGGCCCCCGGGCATGCTGGCAAGAATCGTCCATTTCCTACTACCTTTCATACAAACACATGCATGTGTATTTCTGTGACTCAGTTGGTTGTGCATGGAGCGTGCAATGCCAGAATTGTGGGTTTAATTCTTGCTGGGGCCACCATCTGAAAAATGTATGCACTTATGACGGTAACAAGCCCCCACCTCCCCTTTAAGACACTGGTGGTCTGAAATAGTCTAAGAGTGAGTCTAAGAATAGCCACCACCTCCCCTTTAAGACCCTGGTGGTCTGAAATAGTCTAAGAATAGCCACCACCGTTTAATACTTTTTTAAGGCAGGTTTTTCAGCCCCATCATTTTTCCTTTTTTTCTCCCATGCCTTCTTGTGTGGGGAGGAATGCATGCAAGACCAAGGCAACATTGTAAACCCTTTCAGTGGAGAGAGAGAGAGAGAGAGAGAGAGAGAGAGAGAGAGAGAGAGAGAGAGAGAGAGAGAGAGAGAGAGAGAGAGAGAGAGAGAGAGAGAGAGAGACAGAGAGAGAGACAGAGAGAGAGAGAGAGAGAGACAGAGAGAGAGAGAGAGAGACAGAGAGAGAGAGAGAGAGAGAGAGAGAGAGAGAGAGAGAGAGAGAGAGAGAGAGAGAGAGAGAGAGAGAGAGAGAGAGAGAGAGAGAGAGAGAGAGAGAGAGAGAGAGAGAGAGAGAGACAGAGACAGAGACAGAGAGAGAGAGAGCTTCTTGTGGAAAGAACATAATCCTGCAGAGTCCTGTTGCTTGATTGGATCCCAAATGGCCCCCTATTCCCTATACAGTGCCCTAGGAAAGTATTCAGACCTCGTGAGTTTCGTGATGTTACAGCCTTATTCAGCCTTATTCTAAAATTGATTTTTTAAAATCTCAACAATCTACAGACAATATCCCACAAAAGGACTACGATTGAATCCCACTACCCTGGATCTGACGCTCATCGGATGTGACAGGGCTTGCAAACTAATATGGCCTACAAAGGGAGTGACACGAGCCCAGTGACACGAGCCTACCAGACAAGCTATATTCCTTTTATGCTCGCTTCTAGTCAAACAACACTGAAGCATGCGTGAGAGCACCAACTGTTCAGGACGACTGTATGATCACGCTCTCTGTAGCCGATGTGAGTCATTAAATAGGTCAACATTCACAAGGCCTCAGGGCCATACAGATTACCAGGACGTGTACTCAGAGCCTACGTGGACCAATGGCAGGTGTCTTCACTGCCATGTTCAACCTCTCCCTGAACGAGTCTGTAATACATACATGTTTTAAGCAGAACACCATAGTCCCAGTGCCCAAGAACATGAAGGTAACGTGCCTAAATGACTACCGTCCCATAGCACCCACGTCGGTAGCCATGAAGTGCTTTGAAAGGCTGGTCATGACTTACATCAACACCATCATCCCGGAAACCGTAGACCCACTACTTAGATTTTTTTGTTGAAAAGGAGATGTGAATCCAACATATTAATGATTAACTTGAAGATTACATTTTAAATCAACCAACACTTAAAACAATAGGCCTATATGTATTGCCTATTTTAGTCAAATTTTGGCTTGAATTGAAACAATAGCTGTTGATGACTTTGCAAACGATATATATATATATAAGACCTAAATAGTCAAATTTATGATATATGACTTATGAAGTATGGTTACATTTCATTTGTATCTGTTAAACCTACCCTTTAAACCTACCCTTTGGGGAGAAAAATTATAGCAACAGTGACTATGTTTACTTATTAAAGCTGCAGCATAACTTTTTGGGCGACCTCACCAAATTCACATGAGAGTTATAGATCTGTTACTCACATTGTAAGCAAGTCTAAGAAGTGGTAGATATGTTCTATGTGCGCTATTTCTATTCAGCCTGGCGGCCCACGGGTGGTTTTATTTGGCTCCCCAAGTTTTCTGAACAAAAACATTTTTGTAATCATTTTTTTGTTATTATAATTATTATAATTTTTGGTACATAAGACTGTAAAAACAACAGGAAATGAGCTCCAAGTGATTTTAATTTAAGAAATCTGTTCCCAAGTACTCCCACGCATAATAGAGAGACACGTGATAGTATACAAATGTAAGCAAGGTTTGAAATGATTACGTTAAAGTCAAACATTATATCTGTTTGGGCTTCTTGCAGTCAATTTGTGGTCTACAAAATATTTGCAATTATAAACTGAGTGGTTCTAGCCCTGAATGCTGGTTATTGATCCCTGCTCCAGGAGGTGCTGCCCAGCCTATTGTTTGATTAAATCTTCTGATAGTGGATATAGTGTTGAAGATCTGACATTGTTTCAGAGGTACAACTAAAACATATTTTTACAAGGTTTTTATATGTTGAGAATTCATTATAATGGTGACATAATCTTGTGGTTGAAATTCCACCCTCAACACAACAGTTTACATTGATTACTATGCGAAACTGAGCCTACGCATATCGCGAAAAACAAGATGTTTACATGCCACAGTATCCCCTCTAAGATCAACGTATCCCAGGCATCCTATTCGGGTTATTGTAAACGGGATATAATAACAGGATATTGGTGTGCATGTAAATGTGGTCAATGATAGCGTTTCTAACCGTACTAATAGCCCATAGGGGTTCCAACATCCTGAACCCACCAGCATTTGATTTAGCCAGCCTGGAGTGTCAGATGTGCCGTGTTTGCAAATATTCCATTGTGCCAGGCAAGCTCATCAATCACAGTGTAGGAACCCACAAGCCTCTAACTACCTCTCAGAGAATGGCTATGGGTGAAGTTTACCCTGGAGGCTGATCTTGGGTCAGTTTATAATTTTCTGCAATAATGGTTCAGGTTAAGATTGGCGAAGAGGAAGCTGATCTTAGATCTGTTCCTATGGGAAACATCACTCTGGAGTGTCAGAGAATGTGTCCCTGTCAGCAGGACATGCTTGGTTTAAAGAGATGATGACTGTAATGCCACAGGAGAGGATGTGAGGTCAGAAATCATCCTTCTCGATTTCCACCCATCCTGATCAGCTGTATCCTCCTCCACACACACACACACACCAGTGGCGGTGGCTGGGTAGGAACTGGCTATTATCGAAGCCAGATTTACTCACAATAAACCTTGATGAAGCCCAAGTTAACCATACAACCATACAAATTGACAAACAATTCCCAACCAATGTAAATACCAATTTAGCAAAGATAAGCAAGCAATTGTCTCTGATGGTGGCATATTTCATATCATCCAACAAACTGACACATTGCTCAACTCAGCTCAGCTGTAGACTGATGTAGCATCCAAAGTTACAACCAATAGTTGGCACTAAAAGACCAATACATGGACACCTTTCATCCGAATAGGTGGCAAAGCAAACTCCATTCACAATGGATTTTGATGTAGTTTTAGCAACAACAACAACATTTTAGCATATAAACTACCAGAATCATTGAGACAAAACATTAGAAAACAAAAAATAATGAAACATTTTTATATAATAAAATGTTTCATTTGGCTTCTCATAGTAGCTTACTTAAAGTTAGATTATCTCAGGGTACTCACACACCAGATAAACAAACCCTAGGGACACACACACACACACACACACACACACACACACACACACACACACACACACACACACACACACACACACACACACACACACACACACACACACACACACACACACACACACACACACACACACACACACACACACACACACACACGTTGACAGAGAACAGGGCCCTGATGGAAGGTATGGTATGGAGTGAGATGAGATTCTTTCCTGTCCTCTTCCTGTCTGTGTTGTTTACCACAGTCCTTTACTGGTGAAATTGTGCCAAGCCATCCAACTGTCTCACACAGATGTAGGATCTTAATTGTATCACTTGTTGATGAGCATGTTCCTGCTAACTTGTAGTGTATTCAATATTTAAAAAGGCTTCTTAGTATTTTCCACTTCAACATTTCAGACTTTATTTGCCCTAAATGAAAATGTATCAACCCCTGGAAAAAAAGTACATGAATTATAATACACATAATAATTCACATTTCCTGAATTACATTTCTGCTGTAGCAAACTGGCTCAAAGATCCTACATCTGTAAATGTACATGTCTTTCCTCCAGGGAGATGGACAGAGACAGGAAAAAATGAGTGAGACAGGGAGCCGAAAAGAGAGGGACAAAGAGAGAGAAAGGGAGAAAGAAAAAGAGAAAGAGAGAGAGCGAGAGAGAAAGAGAGAGAACAATTAGAGCGTGAGGGAGGAGGGGTGCGAGTCCTGTTGCTATGTTTTTGTGTACATTTTTTGAAAAGAAAGATTCTTAATAACTTAAAATAAGTGGAGGAGCTGACTTGATAAGGTTGAGTGACATATTTGTAAAGTCAGGTGACTTTTTACAGCATCTACACAGCATCTACGCAACCCCTTCTCTATTTGGCACCATAAAACACAGATCCTGATTTGTTGGGAGATAACATAATAACCCCAAATAATGATGCAAAATACTAATATCATGAAGAGGATAAGGAACTATCCCAAGTTGAAAACTCATATAGCTCCTCTGTAGCTGCTGACACAGTCATTCCAAGAGATATAATGTTACATGACTCAAGTAATACACTTGTCGGCAACTATGAGATTGCATTCTCAAAGCGGGAGCAATGATGCTATATGTTTACCCCCTTGTTGCATGCTGTGTCTTCATTGAAGATTCAAAAGAAGGAAAACCCAAGAACAAGTAATTAATAAGACACAAAACCCAGATTGAGACACGCATCGCTCTAGTCCACCTGAGCTACACGACCAGCACTTGTTGTCAACGACATTTTTCAGGTCCAAAAAGTCTGAAAGCTGAAAAGGAGGGTGATTGAGCCACAGCCTGTTCCTGTGCATGTTGTCTTTGGCCATGTCCCCATCGAAAACTCATTCTGTTATGAATGCCATGTAGGGAGTGACCAGACCAGACCAGAACCCTGCCAGAAAGAGAGGGATGGAGAGAGAAAGAAAATGAGAGAGAGAGAGAAAGAGAGAGAAAGCAAGTGAGCGAGAGAGGGACAGAGAGAGAGAGAGTGCGAGAGAGAGAGTGCGAACGAGGGAGAGAGAGACAGAGAGAGAGAGAAAAAGAGAGAGAGGGGGAGATGGGCATACACACAGATCCAGACAGAAAGATGCACAGTGAGAGAAACAAAGAAAGAAAGGCAGACAGACAGACTGACACACACATGTTATGTTAATCTAACCTCATAGGGATTTAAAATGTATTTCCATTCAAAATCCTAATCCTAACCCCTAAACCTAACCCTCACCCTAACCTTAAATCATAACCCTAACCCTAAACCTAACTCCTAAATCCTAACCCTGAACCTAACCCCTTACACTTACCCGAACCCTAATTCTAACTATAACCCCAATTGTAACCCTAAACCTAAACCTAACCCCTAAACTTAAAATAGCCTTTATCCTCTGAGGGATGTGGGAAATGTCCACATGAGGGAGAATTTTCCTTGATTTACTATATTTGTGGGGACTTTTGGGGATTTCAGATCCCCACAACGAACCAGGGTCTCCTTGACTCTCTGCCTGACTCTCTGCCTTGCTGACTGTGTTAAGCAAAGATGAACTGAGGTCTAACCCACTCAGCCTACACTAATCCCACGAACTGGTCAACGTTCCACATCTGACACTCTACAGTACACTCATCCCCGAGCAAGACTGGACACATGCTAAGACCAAAATAGGAACCTCCATCTCTGTGACATATGATATCCCTCGGCCACTGGACTAAATTGCACAAATACAGAAGCAGGAGGACACCAGCGATTGCATGCACACGCACACGCACGTACACAACGTTTTGTGCACACACACACACTCAGTCGCATCACATATTTACGAAGCATTTTGAAATACTGTACACGAAGAGTTTATTCAAACGAGTACAGGAGAAATTACGTTTGAGCACAGATCTGACAAGATGTGGATTGGTGATCCTCCTCAGTGAATGTCATAATTTTTAAAATCCTTTTTTAGATAAAACTATAATAAATATAATCAATTGACACCAAAGAACTAATTAAAACACTATTTCGCAAAGAAGGTCTACAGCAGCCTCAACAGCACTCCATGGTGTAGCCGGAGCACAGCGAGCCTCCATCCTCATCTGGGTACATTGACTTCAATATAAAATCTAGGAGGCTCATGGTTCTCGCCCCCTTCCATAGACTTACACAGTAATTATGACAACTTACAGAGGACTTCCTCCAGCCTATCAGAGCTCATGCAGCATGAACTGACATGTTGTCCACCAATCAAAGGATCAGAGAATTAATCTAGTACTGACAGCATAAGCTACAGCTAGCTAACACTGCATCACATAAAATGTAGTGAGTAGTTGACTCAAAGAGAGAGAAAGACAATTGTTGAACAGTTTTTAACAAATTAATTTCTCCCCCCAAAAAAAGGAGAAGCTAGAGAAAAAAATGGTAGAGAGATTTCTGCATTATTTTGGACTTTCAGGATCACTTACTTAGCTAGCAAATGCAGCAAGCCAGTTTAGCCTACTGAAACACCCTTATGGCTAGGTAGTAGCCACCTCAACCTAGGCTAGGTTGTAGCCACCTCAACCTAGGCTAGGTTGTAGCCACCTCAACCCAGGCTAGGTTGTAGCCACCTCAAACCAGGCAGCCACCTCAAACCAGGCTAGGTTGTAGCCACCTCAACCCAGGCTAGGTTGTAGCCACCTCAACCCAGGCTAGGTTGTAGCCACCTCAACCCAGGCTAGGTTGTAGCCACCTCAACCCAGGCTAGGTTGTAGCCACCTCAACCCAGGCTAGGTTGGCCACCTCAACCCAGGCTAGGTTGTAGCCACCTCAACCCAGGCTAGGTTGTAGCCACCTCAACCCAGGCTAGGTTGTAGCCACCTCAACCCAGGCTAGGTTGTAGCCACCTCAACCCAGGCTAGGTTGTAGCCACCTCAACCCAGGCTAGGTTGTAGCCACCTCAACCCAGGCTAGGTTGTAGCCACCTCAACCCAGGCTAGGTTGTAGCCACCTCAACCCAGGCTAGGTTGTAACCACATCATGATGGGTATAGAAAAAATGTCAGTATCATGTAGTAGCCAGAACCTATCGATGTTACATTGAACTGAGTGAATGGAACATGAATGAGTTTCATCCAATATGCTGTAATAGAAATAAGGGCAGAGGAAAAAAATCTTCCTCCCTCATCTTAAACGGCACTCACCGCCACTGCATTGTACAGTATATACTGGGACATGTGGAACCATTCACCATATATGTTACAGCATACATGTATACACATCTTTTTGATTGAAATATCATGGAATATACAGTCTGGTCCATATTGGTATCCTTGATAAAAATGAGAAAACAATACTATAAAATAAATAATACAAACGCTGAGCTGTATTGTGTGCCCCAAAACAATTTCAACATATTATTATATACTAATACAATTTAAAAAATAAAGAGATTTTGTAATAAAAAATATCGCTAAAAGTTAAGGGTCAAAATGATTGTCAATATCTTTCAATACCTCACCTTGAAGGGATAACGGCACTGAGCCTTTTTCTAAAATGTTTTATGAGATTGGAGTACACATTGGGAGGGATCTTAGACAATTCCTCCATAAAGAATCTTTCCAGATCCTTGATGTCCTTCGTCCGGTCTTATGGACGGCCTTCTTCAATCCAAACCACAGGTTTTCAACAGGGTTCAAATCCGGAGACTGATTTTGTAGTCAATTAATAATTTCAGAATTGGAGGATAAACGATGTAAGGTTGAAAAGACAAGTGTGAAGATGTGAGGAGTTCTTTTCACATACTCTATGTCCAACAGTGAGGCCAGTGTTCCCAATAAAACAGTACTCAGTTTTCGTAGCCGGGGGGGGGGGGGGGGGGCAATCAGCAAATAGTCCTGTGATTTCCTGCTGTAAAGTGTGTGTGTGTGTGTGTGTGTGTGTGTGTGTGTGTGTGCGTGTGCGTGTTTGTGACTGCTGGGGGTTTAACAGGCTGACACCAGCTGAAATATCATGGGGGCTCACGAGGGCTGGAAGAAGGTTAACAGAGGGGTGTTGGCTTACATGACCTTGTGTTTTCACTGCAGTCTTTACACCGTAAGGACACTTTATTCTCCTGCCCTTAGTAGAACACAACATGACTCAGTACGCTACTCTGGGGAACACATCACATGCACTCACCATAACCAAGGTTTGACTGCTTCGATAAACATAGAACGAGTCATAATGAAGTCCATTTTAGGGACTTGACACTTTCTAATCAAAGTTTGTCCAATGTTTTCAGACTTCTAAAGTAGTCTAATGTCAAGATGAAACCATATCCCACAAAAGGTTTCAGATACACAAAGATCATGTCTCCAAAACATGCACCTTCTTTGAGGGGTATGATCTTTGTACAGTCACCATTCATTCATGATTATCCAGAGTGACGGCAGGTAGCATCCAATTTAATGTAGACATGTTCAGAAACATATTATATTCTTATTTACAATAAAAGTGACTCGTTGCGTGATAGGAATATGAGACCAAATACTAAACTTTTGACTTCATTTAATACACTATAAGTCAATTTGTCCATGACTCTTATAACACCTTCTGATGGGGCGACTAGATACATAAAGTCCTTTCATTTTTAAACAGTAAAACATATATGTATGATACCCTCAAATAAAATTGACATTCTGTACTGTCACCTCATATAAAACATTTGATCTCAAATCCAAAATGCTAGAGTATTAAATAAAAAGTTTTAGCTTCACTCTACAAATAAATACGCGGGGGAGTGTAATCGTTTTCTTTTAAATACTTTGTGCTTAATTTAGTTTACCCCGGGGCAATAGAACCTATGGATAACCCCAAAGGGCAAACTGGGCCCACCCGGCATACATGTAAGCAAATAGAAACACAGGCAGGTTTTAAATCAGTATGTACACATGTAAGGTTACATCTGCACACACACACACACACACACACACACACACACACACACACACACACACACACACACACACACACACACACACACACACACACACACACACACACACACACACACACACACACACACACACACACACACACACACACACAGTGTTAAGTTAAGGCTTTGTAAGTAAGGGACTGACCCCACTGCAGGAAGCCCGCAACGTACTTCTCCCTGGCAAGGGGTGAGAAGCGGAACTCTTGGTACACCCCCACTAGCAGGTCCAACAGTGTTTGCAGTCCCACCGGCCCTGGGGCCTGGAGTTCCAACAGCAGTAGGTCTGAGTCACGAGGCCCAGGGCTCGCCGACATGCTGTCCAGCAGGCGTTGCGACTCCCTGAAGTCAATGGAGACTGGAGGCTGGTGGCTGGTTCTGGACTGGAGGTCTTCTAGTCCCCTGTTTGTTTGACACGGTGGCTTCCTGTAGTTTACAGTGCCCCGTCTTTTTCTCTCTTACTCCCTGTCTGTCACTCTCTTTCTCCCTCCCTCTTTCTCTCTCTCTTGATCCCTCTCTCTTTCCTCTGTTCCACTCGCTACTCCACTCTCATCTGTTCGTTCGTCACGCTGTACAGTGTGTGTGTGTGTGAGTGTGTGTCTCTCTCTCTCTTACCCTTTGGCCCCCTCTCTTGGTTTCTGTTTTTGTCTCACTTCTACCACTTCTTAATTTTTCTCTTTCAGTCTATCTGTCTTTCTCTCATCCTTCTCATTCGTCAGTACTTGCCTCCCAAAACTTCAAAGTTCAAAATCGTTCACCTCTTTCACAGAATTGTAGCTCCATGTTCTAGAACTGTATGTGGCCAAACCAAAACCTACACTACTCTGTACTGCAGGTACAGTACATGCTTCATTGTCTCCACAATTCTCACACGACTGTTACAAAACTGTTCACGGTCCATGAGCTATTTTGGTCCCTCAACTTTTGCAGATCCCTCCATCTCACCTCTCGCTCAACTTCTGTCTGCACAGCCCTCCTCCCTCCCTCCTTCACTCACTCTTTTCAGGGGCACAGTGGTTGTCCACTTTTCTTGTCAGGCTCACTGGCTCTGAAAATCCTCCACTCTCCGTCTGTCCATACATTTATTCTCTTTGTCTGTCCTTCTCTTCTTTCCCCGCTGTCTGTCGCTCAATGTGTGCCTGTTGCTCCCTCTTTGCTTCCTCTCTCTCTCTTTCTCTCTCCTCACAACTCTTCTGTTTTGACTTCTCCACTGAACTGCCCCCTTCCTCTCTTCTTCTGTTGATGCACCACCACTCCAGCCTCCCTTGCCTCAAATCAGCCTCTCATTGCCTTGAACTTGTTCTCCATTTTATTCCAATATTTCATTGTTTTCATAGCAAATTCTACCAAACGCGTGATTTATATTGATGTATGTTTCATTTCAACACCATATTGATATGTGTGTTTGTGACAGTGTGGGGCTTGTGTTGGTGCAAGCCGGCATGTTGTGCACACATATGACAGTGTGTTTCGTGTCTATGTGCGTTTGCCCTGATGTACATCCGTATTTGCTCATGCACTGAGGCGTGTGTGCATGTAGAGCACACGTGTTCCTACGTACGTTCCTATGTCTACGTACATTTGTGTCTTTTGCTGGTGCACATCTAGCATGTCGGTGTGTGCACAGCGTGTTTGTATTATGTGGTTCCCCTAAGTAGCCTCCACTGATGTGTGCATAGCATATCTTAGACTTAGGGAATGTGTGTGTGGTGTCCATGTGAGTGTATGGGAGCCACAGCACAACAACATGCAGACAGTGTAAGTGGAATGTTTTCCTAAGGAAGTGGCACTCTGGGACACGCCAGGGCACAGCACAGAAGGCTGGGCAGCTAGCTTCAGCCTGGTCAGACCCAATTCTGATCTACGGTCAGTTTTAGCATTTCCATTTCAATTCAGTGATCTCAGAAAGTAAACTGAAGTTCCAATTCTCATCCCAATGTTTTCAGTTGACAAAATGTCACTTTACCTCCTGGGATAGTTGAATTGAAATGGAATTGAGCCCAACCTTGGTTGGTGCTCACACAGACACCACACAGTTAAATGAAGTTGCCTCTCGATGCTGACCTATGATCTGTTTTTACATTTCAACCCAATAGTTATGGTTAGGATTAGGGGAGGGTAATCTGACAAATTCTGCCTAGGACAAAAGATTAACCCAAACGTGCTTCAGCTAAGAATAAATTAAAGGGGGGGTGCTCAACTGAGGGACTTGGAAATCCCCAAAAACGTCCCCCAGGATATCCAGGAGAGTAAATAAAAAAGAGCACTCAGTAAGTCTGATCGATTTATTGACGGGAGAAACAAACAATGAGCTTATGTTTCGACATGAATCGCCTTCATCAGAGCGCTCTGTCTAAGGACAGGGTGGGAGCTCATGCACAGATACAGACAGAATTGTGAAAAGAGGAGTTAGTGCTCTGTGAGAGGTTTGAGTGACACGTCCAAACACGCCACAATGCCACAGTACAGTATGTAGCTGGGACGGGAGAGCCGATGAGTTATTGGAGGTGTCCCAAGTGGACACGCGAGCCACAATGCCACAGTACAGTGTGTAGCTGGGACGGTAGAGCAGATGAGTTATTGGAGGTGTCCCAAGTGGACACGCGAGCCACAATGCCACAGTACAGTATGTAGCTGGGACGGTAGAGCCGATGAGTTATTGGAGGTGTCCCAAGTGGACACGCGAGCCACAATGCCACAGTACAGTATGTAGCTGGGACGGTAGAGCAGATGAGTTATTGGAGGTGTCCCAAGTGGACACGCGAGCCACAATGCCACAGTACAGTATGTAGCTGGGACGGTAGCGCAGATGAGTTATTGGAGGTGTCCCAAGTGGACACGCGAGCCACTAACCTCTATAATCATGTTACATACAGTCGTGAGAACGAAACAAATATTAATTTCCACAAAGATTGCTGCTTCAGTGTCTTTAGATATTTTTGTCAGATGTTACTATGGAATACTGAAGTATATTTACAAGCATTTCATAAGTGTCAAAGACTTTTAATGACAATTACATGAAGTTGATGCAAAGAGTCAATATTTGCAGTGTTGACCCTTCTTTTTCAAGACCTCTGCAATCTGCCCTGGCATGCTATCAATTAACTTCTGGGCCACATCCTGACTGATGTTAGCCCATTCCTGCATAATCAATGCTTGGAGTTTGTCAGAATTTGTGGGTTTTTGTTTGTCCACCCGCCTCTTGAGGATTGACCACAAGTTCTCAAGGGGATTAAGGTCTGGGGAGTTTCCTGACCATGGACCAAAAATATTGATGTTTTGTTCCCCGAGCCACTTAGTTATCACTTTTGCCTTGTGGCAAGGTGCTCCATCATGCTGGAAAGGGCATGTTGAAGTTCTTGATGTTCTTGATGATCCGATAAATGATTGATTTAGGTGCAATCTTACTTGCAGCAATGTCCTTGCCTGTGAAGCCCTTTTTGTGCAAAGCAATGATGACGGCACGTGTTTCCTTGCAGGTAACCATGTTGACAGAGGAAGAACAATGATTACAAGCACCACCCTCCTTTTGAAGCTTCCAGTCTGTTCGAACTCAATCAGCATGACAGAGTGATCTCCAGCCTTGTCCTCGTCAACACTCACACCTGTGCTAACGAGAGAATCACTGACTTGATGTCAGCTGGTCCTTTTGTGGCAGGGCTGAAATGCAGTGGAAATGTTTTTTTTTTGATTCAGTTCATTTGCATGGCAAAGAGGGACTTTGCAATTCATCTGATCACTCTTCATAACATTCTGGAGCATATGCAAATTGCCATCATACAAACTGAGGCAGCAGACTTTGTGAAAATTAATATTTGTGTCATTCTCAAAACTTTTGGCCACAACTGTACATTGCAACAAGTTTGACAATTCAGTCACATGTACTAGTGCCCCCATGTGGCCAAAAGTAAGAATGACCCATGAATTGAACTGTATTGGGCTGAGAAACTAAATGAAATCAAATCTAAATGAAATCAAAGTGTATTGGTTGCGTACACAGATTTGCAGATTTTATCTCAGGTGCAGCGAAATGCTTGTTTCTAGCTCCAACAGTGCAGTAATAATACCTAGCAATACAAAACAATACGCACATAATCAAAAAAGTAAAAAGAAAGGAATTAAGAAATGTATATACCTACTGAGTATATAAAACATTAGGAACACCCCCTTTTGCCCTCAAAACAGCCTAAACTTGTCGGGCATGGACTACAAGTTCTCAAAAGCATCCCACAATTGTGTCAAGTTGTATGTGCTTTGAGTGGTGGACCATTCTTGATCCACACGGGAAACTGTTGAGCGTGAAAAACCCAGCAGCACTGCAGTTCTTGACACACTCAAACAGGTGCACCTGGCACCTACTGTCATACCCCGTTCAAAGGCACCAAAATATTTTGTCTTGCCCATTCACCCTCTAGATGACACACATACACAATCCATGTCTTAATTGTCTCAAGGCTTAAAAATACTTATTTAACCTGACTCCTCTCCTTCATCATCACTGATTGAAGTGGATTTAACAGGTGACATCAATAAGGGATCATAGCTTTCATCTGGATTCACCTGATCCGTCTACAGTCATAGAAAGAGCTGTTTTGTACACTCAGTGGACATTAGTGTACTATAAAGGGAATAGAGTGCCATTTCAAACACAGTTATCTTGGGGAGACCCTGTGTCAATCGTATGATGTAAAATATAAGGAGAGTGTTTAATTAGCTGAGTCATATTCACTAGTACCCAAAACAGAGGGAAACAAGCTGAAACAGGGAGGGACTGCCTGAACTTGTCCAATAAGAAACACATTTTAATTTTCAGTTGCAAAAACATTTTGCTATGTTGTGCACTAATAAATACTACCCTGGATTGTCTGTCTGCGGTGGCCATTTGCCCCTTGGTCTCTATGTGTCCAACCCTATGCAACCACACAGTCGCCATGATGTCACTGGCTCTTTTTTAATTGAAGGTGACGTTAAGCCGGCCGGTCGGTAAAGCTGGCTTGGGATTGTGTGCGTGCATGAGGGTGTATGCACATACTGTGTGCGTGTGTCAGTGTATGAGAGACAGAGAAGAGAGAGGGATCGAGGTCCAAAGAGAGAGGGATAAGTAAAAGAACTGAACAGGAGGAAGGCATAAATAAAACGCAAAAGAGCATCAGACTTGGGTTCGGTATTTGGGTGACGTTCTGATTGACTTGGTCTCAGTACAGCCATTGCCAGGACTCTCCATTGGAAATGAGTTGCACTCCTGCCAGCCGGTTACCCCCTCCCCACAGGTAAGAGCCGAAGTAAGGTGAAGTTGCCCTTAGACGCTGATTTTGGGTCATCTTAGCATTTCCCCCACTAATGGTTAAGGTTAGGATAAGGTCAGGATTGGGGAGTGGAATATCTGTACAGTATTTTTATAAATTCATATCAGGTTTTTGCTTGGCTGACCTATTTCTTGTTATTTACATTCATTTTGTCAGTAAAGCTCATGAATGCAACTGTTTATGTCAAATGGTTTTGAATTCTACTTGTAGCTCTGGTTGTTCTGAAAAGTAAATGGTAAAACTCTTCGTGGTGATGCTAAAAGGGCTGGACATGCAGATCAATTCAAATAGATGTTTGCTTGGGTCCTCGGGCCTGATGAGGTTATTTCAATCAATCGAAAATAAAATTGACCCTAACCTAGGGTCCCTATTTCTGGTGTCCAGGATAGCAGTCGGTCGACCGTCGCTGTAAAAGAAACCGCCCCCCCATTGAACCCATCCTCAGATTAGCACTGACAATGTAAACAGCATCTGTGTTGTTCGACTTCGTGTCCTTGTTTTCTGTCCATTTCTGCCTCACCCCCTTTCCTTGCCTGTCCCCTCCCCTCCCCCCTCCCTCCTTCCCTCCCGCCCTTCACTTCCTCTATCCCTCTGAGGGGTGAGCAGGTACTGGGTGTGCAAGCCCGTTAACTCGTTAAGGTCTTACTGTGGAGGATTAGCTAACGGGGAGGAGGAGAAACTTCCTCCCTCTCATTAAAGCTACAGTCTGTGAAACCGGCCGCCCCACCAGTTATTTTTGTATAGTTGAGGGATGGGGCTGGGAAATGTAACCACTCTCAAACTCATAGACAGTGCTCTAGATGCAAGGGTCTGACAGTCCATGACATCTACATGATAGTTTTATCCATGTTTTGAACCGATTATTTGTTCAGAATACATTTTTACAAACAATGGAGTAAAATACATGTCGTACTAAGATAAATTCTTCAAGAATCAATGTTATATTTAAAAGCACAAAAAATGTATGTACCAATCCCAGATCGCCGCCGGCAACAGCAGAGCTGAGCTGAGCTGCCATTGGAGTGTGTCTGGCAACACTTCGGCTTGACTCTCACCTGTTCGCTCTGACTTCTGGCTATAATCTGGCTTGCCATGATTAACATGTTGCTTATCAGTGCAGTGGAGTGTCTGTATAAGAATAGACCGAGGTGCTGTGTCTTATTTCATTTAATCCATGTAGTCTGTTCAATAGAGACTGTGCTATCAGACACACATTTCAGTCCCAGTGACTTTTGTCTGTAGTCCCTAGGCTATGTGGCCCCATAGACATTTAATAATGTACAACGAATTTGGCATAACGGTTGTGATACAATGGATAGCCTTTCTGTACAAAAATGACTACAGGGTTGCGGAGACAGCACAAAATAATTATGTATACATTTTTGTGCTGAACAATTCTGTAGCTTCACAAACATATCAGTTGTGACAAATGCGTTGTACATCAGTTGTACAGTGTGTACAGGGCCTATGGGACTAATCATAAACACACATGAATTGGCAGCCCCCACAATAATTATAATAAATATCACAATGATATATCACCACTGTGTTTGTATTACTATCTCTACAGGGCCTTCAGAAAGTATTCCTACCCCTTTACATATTCCACATTTTGTTGTGTTACAGCCTAAATTCAAAATGGATTCATTTGAAATTGTTCTACCCATCTACACACAATGCCTCATAACGCCAAAGTGAAAGCAAAGTTATAGAAATGTTTGCACATTTATTGAAAATGAAATACAGAAATTCCTCATTTACATACATTTTTACACCCCTGAGTAAATACCTTGGCAGCGATTACAGCTACATGTATGAGTCTTTCTGGGTAAGTCTCTAAG